>NC_079135.1:60095052-60398082 GCF_945859705.1 Episyrphus balteatus
TTTTAATCAATCAGCTGCAGAACAAAAAAAAGCTTTAATTTCAGATATTTTTTTCAATTTTTTTTTGTATGACAAACTATAATATATTGTATATCGTTGGAAAGCTTACATCTTCAGCTTTAATTAATTGATCTAATCATATCTCTCAGTTGCTTAGAAAAAAGAATAAAAATTTTTTAATCAATCAGCTGGAGAACAAAAAAAAAGCTTTAATTTCAGATATTTTTTTCAATTTTTTTTTGTATCAATCAGCCAACCTATAATAAATTGTATATCGTTGGAAAGCTTACATCTTCAGCTTTAATTAAATGCCCTGATCATATTTCTCAGTTGCATAGAAAAAAGAATAAACATTTTTTAATCAATCAGCTGCAGACCAAAAAGAAAGCTCTAATTTCAGATATTTTTTTTTCAGTTTTTTTTTGTATGACAGCCTATAATAAATTGTATATCGTTGGAAAGCTTACACTTTCAGCTTTAATTAGATGCCCCAATCATATCCCTCAGTTGCTTAGAAAAAAGAATAAAAATTTTTTAATCAATCAGCTGCAGAACAAAAAAAAAGCTTTAATTTCAGATATTTTTTTCAATGTTTTTTGTATGACAACCTATAATAAATTGTATATCGTTGGAAAGCTTACATCTTCAGCTTCAATTAGATGCCCTAATCATATCTCTCAGTTGCTTAGAAAAAAGAATAAACATTTTTTAATCAATCAGCTGCAGAACAAAAAAAAAGCTTTAATTTCAGATATTTTTTTCAATTTTTTTTTGTATGACGACCTATAATATATTGTATATCGTTGGAAAGCTTACATCTTCAGCTTTAATTAAAAAAAGAATAAAAATTTTTTAATCAATCAGCTGGAGAACAAAAAAAAAAGGTTTAATTTCAGATATTTTTTCAATTTTTTTTTTGTATGACAACCTATAATAAATTGTATATCGTTGGAAAGCTTACATCTTCAGCTTTAATAAGATGCCCTAATCATATCTCTCAGTTGCTTAGAAAAAAGAATAAAAATTTTTTAATCAATCAGCTGGAGAACAAAAAAAAAGCTTTAATTTCAGATATTTTTTTCAATTTTTTTTTTGTATGACAACCTATAATAAATTGTATATCGTTGGAAAGCTTACATCTTCAGCTTTAATAAGATGTCCTTATCATATCTCTCAGTTGCTTAGAAAAAAGAATAAAAATTTTTTTAATCAATCAGCTGGAGAACAAAAAAAAAAGCTTTAATTTCAGATATTTTTTTCAATTTTTTTTTGTATGACAACCTATAATAAATTGTATATCGTTGGAAAGCTTACATCTTCAGCTTTAATTAAATGAACTAATCATAATCTCTCAGTTGCTTAGAAAAAAGAATAAAAATTTTTTAATCAATCAGCTGCAGAACAAAAAAAAGCTTTAAATTCAAATATTTTCTTCAATTTTTTTTTGTATGACAACCTATAATAAATTGTATATCGTTGGAAAGCTTATATCTTCAGCTTTAATTAAAAAAAGAATAAAAATTTTTTAATCAATCAGCTGGAGAACAAAAAAAAAAGCTTTAATTTCAGATATCTTTTCAATTTTTTTTTGTATGACAACCTATAATAAATTGTATATCGTTGGAAAGCTTACATCTTCAGCTTTAATAAGATGCCCTTATCATATCTCTCAGTTGCTTAGAAAAAAGAATAAAAATTTTGTAATCAATCAGCTGGAGAACAAAAAAAAAGCTTTAATTTCAGATATTTTTTTCAATTTTTTTTTTTGTATGACAACCTATAATAAATTGTATATCGTTGGAAAGCTTACATCTTCAGCTTTAATAAGATGCCCTTATCATATCTCTCAGTTGCTTAGAAAAAAGAATAAAAATTTTTTTAATCAATCAGCTGGAGAACAAAAAAAAAAAGCTTTAATTTCAGATATTTTTTTCAATTTTTTTTTGTATGACAACCTATAATAAATTGTATATCGTTGGAAAGCTTACATCTTCAGCTTTAATTAAATGAACTAATCATAATCTCTCAGTTGCTTAGAAAAAAGAATACAAATTTTTTAATCAATCAGCTGCAGAACAAAAAAAAGCTTTAAATTCAAATATTTTCTTCAATTTTTTTTTGTATGACAACCTATAATAAATTGTATATCGTTGGAAAGCTTATATCTTCAGCTTTAATTAAAAAAAGAATAAAAATTTTTTAATCAATCAGCTGGAGAACAAAAAAAAAGCTTTAATTTCAGATATTTTTTTCAATTTTTTTTTTTTGTATGACAACCTATAATAAATTGTATATCGTTGGAAAGCTTACATCTTCAGCTTTAATAAGATGCCCTAATCATATCTCTCAGTTGCTTAGAAAAAAGAATAAAAATTTTTTAATCAATCAGCTGGAGAACAAAAAAAAAGCTTTAATTTCAGATATTTTTTTCAATTTTTTTTTTTGTACGACAACCTATAATAAATTGTATATCGTTGGAAAGCTTACATCTTCAGCTTTACTAAGATGCCCTTATCATATCTCTCAGTTGCTTAGAAAAAAGAATAAAAATTTTTTTAATCAATCAGCTGGAGAACAAAAAAAAAAGCTTTAATTTCAGATATTTTTTTCAATTTTTTTTTGTATGACAGCCTATAATAAATTGTATATAGTTGGAAAGCTTACATTTTCAGCTTTAATTAGATGCCCCAATCATATCCCTCAGTTGCTTAGAAAAAAGAATAAAAATTTTTTAATCAATCAGCTGCAGAACAAAAAAAAAAGCTTTAATTTCAGATATTTTTTTCAATTTTTTTTTGTATGACAACCTATAATAATATTGTATATCGTTGGAAAGCTTACATCTTCAGCTTTAATTAGATGCCCTAATCATATCTCTCAGTTGCTTAGAAAAAAGAATAAAAAATTTTTAATCAATCAGTTGCAGAACAAAAAAAAAGCTTTAATTTCAGATATTTTTTTCAATTTCTTTTTGTATGACAACCTATAATATATTGTATATCGTTGGAAAGCTTACATCTTCAGCTTTAATTAGATGCCCTAATCATATCTATCAGTTGCTTAGAAAAAAGAATAAAAATTTTTTAATCAATCAGCTGGAGAACAAAAAAAAAAGCTTTAATTTCAGATAATTTTTTAAATTTTTTTTGTATGACAACCTATAATAAATTGTATATCGTTGGAGAGCTTATATCTTCAGCTTTAATTAAAAAAAGAATAAAAATTTTTTAATCAATCAGCTGGAGAACAAAAAAAAAGCTTTAATTTCAGATATTTGTTTCAATTTTTTTTTGTATGACAACCTATAATAAATTGTATATCGTTGGAAAGCTTACATCTTCAGCTTTAATAAGATGCCCTTATCATATCTCTCAGTTGCTTAGAAAAAAGAATAAAAATTTTTTTAATCAATCAGCTGGAGAACAAAAAAAAAAGCTTTAATTTCAGATATTTTTTTCAATTTTTTTTTTGTATGACAACCTATAATAAATTGTATATCGTTGGAAAGCTTACATCTTCAGCTTTAATAAGATGCCCTAACCATATCTCTCAGTTGCTTAGAAAAAAGAATAAAAATTTTTTAATCAATCAGCTGCAGAACAAAAAAAAAGCTTTAATTTCAGATATTTTTTTCAATTTTTTTTTGTATGACAACCTATAATAAATTGTATATCGTTGGAAAGCTTACATCTTCAGCTTTAATAAGATGCCCTTATCATATCTCTCAGTTGCTTAGAAAAAAGAATAAAAATTTTTTAATCAATCAGCTGCAGAACAAAAAAAAAGCTTTAATTTCAGATATTTTTTTCAACTTTTTTTTATGACAACCTATAATATATTGTATATCGTTGGAAAGCTTACATATTCAGTTTTAATAAGATGCCCTAATCATATCTCTCAGTTGCTTAGAAAAAAGAATAAAAATTTTTTAATCAATCAGCTGGAGAACAAAAAAAAAGCTTTAATTTCAGATATTTTTTTCAATTTTTTTTTTGTATGACAACCTATAATAAATTGTATATCGTTGGAAAGCTTACATCTTCAGCTTTAATAAGATGCCCTAACCATATCTCTCAGTTGCTTAGAAAAAAGAATAAAAATTTTTTAATCAATCAGCTGCAGAACAAAAAAAAAGCTTTGATTTCAGATATTTTTTTCAATTTTTTTTTGTATGACAACCTATAATAAATTGTATATCGTTGGAAAGCTTACATCTTCAGCTTTAATAAGATGCCCTAATCATATCTCTCAGTTGCTTAGAAAAAAGAATAAAAATTTTTTAATCAATCAGCTGCAGAACAAAAAAAAAGCTTTAATTTCAGATATTTTTTTCAATTTTTTTTTGTATGACAACCTATAATAATATTGTATATCGTTGGAAAGCTTACATCTTCAGCTTTATTTAAATGCCCTTATCATATCTCTCAGTTGCTTAGAAAAAAGAATAAAAATTTTTTAATCAATCAGCTGCAGAACAAAAAAAAAGCTTTAATTTCAGATATTTTTTTCAATTTTTTTTTGTATGACAACCTATAATAAATTGTATATCGTTGGAAAGCTTACATCTTCAGCTTTAATTAGATGCCCTAATCATATCTCTCAGTTGCTTAGAAAAAAGAATAGAAATTTTTTAATCAATCAGCTGCAGAACAAAAAAAAAGCTTTAAATTCAGATATTTTTTTCAATTTTTTTTTGTATGACAACCTATAATAAATTGTATATCGTCGGAAAGCTTACATCTTCAACTGTAATAAGATGCTCTTATCATATCTCTCAGTTGCTTAGAAAAAAGAATAAAAATTTTTTAATCAATCAACTGCAGAACAAAAAAAAAAGCTTTAAATTCAGATATTTTTTTCAATTTTTTTTTGTATGACAACCTATAATAAATTGTATATCGTTGGAAAGCTTACATCTTCAGCTTTAATTAGATGCCCTAATCATATCTTTCAGTTGCTTAGAAAAAAGAATACAAATTTTTTAATCAATCAGCTGCAGAACAACAAAAAAGCTTTAATTTCAGATGTTTTTTTCAATTTTTTTTTGTATGACAACCTATAATAAATTGTATATCGTTGGAAAGCTTACATCTTCAGCTTTAATTAGATGCCCTAATCATATCTCTCAGTTGCTTAGAAAAAAAAATAAAAATTTTTTAATCAATCAGCTGCAGAACAAAAAAAAAAGCTTTAATTTCAGATATTTTTTTCAATTGTTTTTTGTATGACAACCTATAATAAATTGTATATCGTTGGAAAGCTTACATCTTCAGCTTAAATAAGATGCTCTTATCATATCTCTCAGTTGCTTAGAAAAAAGAATAAAAATTTTTTAATCAATCAGCTGGAGAACAAAAAAAAAAAGCTTTAATTTCAGATATTTTTTTCAATTTTTTTTTTTTGTATGACAACCTGTAATAAATTGTATATCGTTGGAAAGTTTACATCTTCAGCTTTAATTAGATGCCCTAATCATATCTCTCAGTTGCTTAGAAAAAAGAATAAAAATTTTTTAATCAATCAGCTGGAGAACAAAAAAAAAGCTTTAATTTCAGATGTTTTTTTCAATTTTTTTTTGTATGACAACCTATAATATATTGTATATCGTTGGAAAGCTTACATCTTCAGCTTTAATTAAATGCCCTAACCATATCTCTCAGTTGCTTAGAAAAATTAATACAAATTTTTTAATCAATCAGCTGCAGAACAAAAAAAAAGCTTTCATTTCAGATATTTTTTTCAATTTTTTTTTTGTATGACAACCTATAATAAATTGTATATCGTTGGAAAGCTTACATCTTCAGCTTTAATTAAATGCCCTAATCATATCTCTCAGTTGCTTAGAAAAAAGAATTAAATTTTTTTAATCAATCAGCTGCAGAACAGAAAAAAAGCTTAAATTTCAGATATTTTTTTCAATTTTTTTTTGTATGACAACCTATAATAAATTGTATATCGTTGGAAAGCTTACATCTTCAGCTTTAATTAAATGCCCTAATCATATCTCTCAGTTGCTTAGAAAAAAGAATACAAATTTTTTAATCAATCAGCTGGAGAACAAAAAAAAAAAGCTTTAATTTCAGATATTTTTTTCAATTTTTTTTGTATGACAACCTATAATAAATTGTATATCGTTGGAAACCTTACATCTTCAGCTTTAATTAGATGCCCTAATCATATCTCTCAGTTGCTTAGAAAAAAGAATAAAAATTTTTTAATCAATCAACTGCAGAACAAAAAAAAAAGCTTTAAATTCAGATATTTTTTTCAAATTTTTTTTGTATGACAACCTATAATAAATTGTATATCGTTGGAAAGCTTACATCTTCAGCTTTAATAAGATGCCCTTATAATATCTCTCAGTTGCTTAGAAAAAAGAATAAAAATTTTTTAATCAATCAGCTGCAGAACAAAAAAAAAGCTTTAATTTCAGATATTTTTTTCAATTTTTTTTGTATGACAACCTATAATATATTGTATATCGTTGGAAAGCTTACATCTTCAGCTTTAATTAAATGCCCTAATCACATCTCTCAGTTGCTTAGAAAAAAGAATAAAAATTTTTTAATCAATCAGCTGCAGAACAAAAAAAAAAGCTTTAATTTCAGATATTTTTTTTTTTTTTTTGTATGACAACCTATAATAAATTGTATATCGTTGGAAAGCTTACATCTTCAGCTTTAATTAGATGCCCTAATCATATCTCTCAGTTGCTTAGAAAAAAGAATGAAAATTTTTTAATCAATCAACTGCAGAACAAAAAAAAAAGCTTCAATTTCAGATATTTTTTTCAATTTTTTTTTGTATGACAACCTATAATAAATTGTATATCGTTGGAAAGCTTACATCTTCAGCTTTAATTAGATGCCCTAATCATATCTCTCAGTTGCTTAGAAAAAAGAATAAAAATTTTTTAATCAATCAGCTGGAGAACAAAATAAAAAGCTTTAATGTCAGATATTTTTTTCAATTTTTTTTTGTATGACAACCTATAATAAATTGTATATCGTTGGAAAGCTTACATCTTCAGCTTTAATATGATGCCCTAATCATATCTCTCAGTTGCTTAGGAAAAAGAATAAAATTTTTTTAATCAATCAGCTGCAGAACAAAAAAAAAACTTTAATTTCACATATTTTTTTCAATTTTTTTTTTGTATGACAACCTATAATAAATTGTATATCGTTGGAAAGCTTACATCTTCAGCTTTAATTAGATGCCCTAATCATATCTCTCAGTTGCTTAGAAAAAAGAATAAAAATTTTTTAATCAATCAGCTGCAGAACAAAAAAAAAGCTTTAATTTCAGATATTTTTTTCAATTTTTTTTTGTATGACAACCTATAATAAATTGTATATCGTTGGAAAGCTTACATCTTCAGCTTTAATTAGATGCCCTAATCATATCTCTCAGTTGCTTAGAAAAAAGAATAAAAATTTTTTAATCAATCAGCTGCAGAACAAAAAAAAAGCTTTAATTTCAGATGTTTTTTTCAATTTTTTTTTGTATGACAACCTATAATACAACCTTTTGTATGACAACCTACAATAAATTGTATATCGTTGGAAAGCTTACATCTTCAGCTTTAATTAGATGCCCTAATCATATCTCTCAGTTGCTTAGAAAAAAGAATAAAAATTTTTTAATCAATCAGCTGGAGGAAAAAATCAGCTGCTTAGGAAAAAGAATAAAATTTTTTAATCAATCAGCTGGAGAACAAAAAAAAACTTTAATTTCACATATTTTTTCAATTTTTTTTTTGTATGACAACCTATAATAAATTGTATATCGTTGGAAAGCTTACATCTTCAGCTTTAATTAGATGCCCTAATCATATCTCTCAGTTGCTTAGAAAAAAGAATAAAAATTTTTTAATCAATCAGCTGCAGAACAAAAAAAAAGCTTTAATTTCAGATGTTTTTTTCAATTTTTTTTTGTATGACAACCTATAATACAACCTTTTGTATGACAACCTACAATAAATTGTATATCGTTGGAAAGCTTACATCTTCAGCTTTAATTAGATGCCCTAATCATATCTCTCAGTTGCTTAGAAAAAAGAATAAAAATTTTTTAATCAATCAGCTGGAGGAAAAAATCAGCTGCTTAGGAAAAAGAATAAAATTTTTTTAATCAATCAGCTGGAGAACAAAAAAAAAACTTTAATTTCACATATTTTTTTCAATTTTTTTTTTGTATGACAACCTATAATAAATTGTATATCGTTGGAAAGCTTACATCTTCAGCTTTAATTAGATGCCCTAATCATATCTCTCAGTTGCTTAGAAAAAAGAATAAAAATTTTTTAATCAATCAGCTGCAGAACAAAAAAAAAAAGCTTTAATTTCAGATATTTTTTTCAATTTTTTTTTGTATGACAACCTATAATAAATTGTATATCGTTGGAAAGCTTACATCTTCAGCTTTAATAAGATGCCCTTATCATATCTCTCAGTTGCTTAGAAAAAAGAATAAAAAATTTTTAATCAATCAGCTGCAGAACAAAAAAAAAGCTTTAATTTCAGATGTTTTTTTCAATTTTTTTTTGTATGACAACCTATAATAAATTGTATATCGTTGGAAAGCTTACATCTTCAGCTTTAATTAGATGCCCTAATCATATCTCTCAGTTGCTTAGGAAAAAGAATAAAATTTTTTTAATCAATCAGCTGGAGAACAAAAAAAAAAGCTTTAATTTCAGATATTTTTTTCAATTTTTTTTTTGTATGACAACCTATAATAAATTGTATATCGTTGGATGGCTTACATCTTCAGCTTTAATTAAATGCCCTTATCATATCTCTCAGTTGCTTAGAAAAAAGAATAAAAGTTTTTTAATCAATCAGCTGCAGAACAAAAAAAAAAGCTTTAATTTCAGATATTTTTTTCAATTTTTTTTTGTATGACAACCTATAATAAATTGTATATCGTTGGAAAGCTTACATCTTCAGCTTTAATTAGATGCCCTAATCATATCTCTCAGTTGCTTAGAAAAAAGAATGAACATTTTTTAATCAATCAGCTGCAGAACAAAAAAAAGCTTTAATTTCAGATATTTTTTTCAATTTTTTTTGTATGACAACCTATAATATATTGTATATCGTTGGAAAGCTTACATCTTCAGCTTTAATTAGATGCCCTAATCATATCTATCAGTAGCTTAGAAAAAAGAATAAAAATTTAATCAATCAGCTGGAGAACAAAAAAAAAAGCTTTAATTTCAGATATTTTTTTCAATTTTTTTTGTATGACAACCTATAATAAATTGTATATCGTTGGAAAGCTTACATCTTCAGCTTTAATTAGATGCCCTAATCATATCTCTCAGTTGCTTAGAAAAAAGTATAAAAAATTTTTAATCAATCAGCTGCAGAACAAAAAAAAAACTTTAATTTCAGATGTTTTTTTCAATTTTTTTTTGTATGACAACCTATAATATATTGTATATCGTTGGAAAGCTTACATCTTCAGCTTTAATTAAATGCCCTTATCATATCTCTCAGTTGCTTAGAAAAAAGAATAAAAATTTTTTAATCAATCAGCTGCAGAACAAAAAAAAGCTTTAATTTCAGATATTTTTTTCAATTTTTTTTTTGTATGACAACCTATAATAAATTGTATATCGTTGGAAAGCTTACATCTTCAGCTTTAATTAGATGCCTTAATCATATCTCTCAGTTGCTTAGAAAAAAGAATAAAAATTTTTTAATCAATCAGCTGCAGAACAAAAAAAAGCTTTAATTTCAGATATTTTTTTCAATTTTTTTTTGTATGACAACCTATAATAAATTGTATATCGTTGGAAAGACTACATCTTCAGCTTTAATTAGATGCCCTAATCATATCTCTCAGTTGCTAAGAAAAAAGAATACAAATTTTTTAATCAATCAGCTGGAGAACAAAAAAAAGCTTTAATTTCAGATATTTTTTTCAATTTTTTTTGTATGACAACCTATAATAAATTGTATATCGTTGGAAAGCTTACATCTTCAGCTTTAATTAAATGCCCTAATCATATCTCTCAGTTGCTTAGAAAAAAGAATAGAAATTTTTTGATCAATCAGCTGCAGAACAAAAAAAAAGCTTTAAATTCAGATATTTTTTTCAATTTTTTTTTGTATGACAACCTATAATAAATTGTATATCGTCGGAAAGCTTACATATTCAGCTTTAATTAGATGCCCTTATCAAATCTCTCAGTTGCTTAGAAAAAAGAATAAAAATTTTTTAATCAATCAGCTGCAGAACAAAAAAAAAAGCTTTAATTTCAGATATTTTTTTCAATTTTTTTTTGTATGACAACCTATAATAAATTGTATGTCGTTGGAAAGCTTACATCTTCAGCTTTAATTAGATGCCCTAATCATATCTATCAGTAGCTTAGAAAAAAGAATAAAAATTTTTTAATCAATCAGCTGGAGAACAAAAAAAAAGCTTTAATTTCAGATATTTTTTTCAATTTTTTTTTGTATGACAACCTATAATAAATTGTATATCGTTGGAAAGCTTACATCTTCAGCTTTAATTAGATGCCCTAATCATATCTCTCAGTTGCTTAGGAAAAAGAATAAAATTTTTTTAATCAATCAGCTGCAGAACAAAAAAAAAACTTTAATTTCACATATTTTTTTCAATTTTTTTTTGTATGACAACCTATAATAAATTGTATATCGTTGGAAAGCTTACATCTTCAGCTTTAATTAGATGCCCTAATCATATCTCTCAGTTGCTTAGAAAAAAGAATAAAAATTTTTTAATCAATCAGCTGCAGAACAAAAAAAAAAGCTTTAATTTCAGATATTTTTTTCAATTTTTTTTTGTATGACAACCTATAATAAATTGTATATCGTTGGAAAGCTTACATCTTCAGCTTTAATTAGATGCCCTAATCATATCTCTCAGTTGCTTAGAAAAAAGAATAAAAATTTTTTAATCAATCAGCTGCAGAACAAAAAAAAAGCTTTAATTTCAGATGTTTTTTTCAATTTTTTTTTGTATGACAACCTATAATACAACCTTTTGTATGACAACCTACAATAAATTGTATATCGTTGGAAAGCTTACATCTTCAGCTTTAATTAGATGCCCTAATCATATCTCTCAGTTGCTTAGAAAAAAGAATAAAAATTTTTTAATCAATCAGCTGGAGGAAAAAATCAGCTGCTTAGGAAAAAGAATAAAATTTTTTAATCAATCAGCTGGAGAACAAAAAAAAAACTTTAATTTCACATATTTTTTTCAATTTTTTTTTTGTATGACAACCTATAATAAATTGTATATCGTTGGAAAGCTTACATCTTCAGCTTTAATTAGATGCCCTAATCATATCTCTCAGTTGCTTAGAAAAAAGAATAAAAATTTTTTAATCAATCAGCTGCAGAACAAAAAAAAAGCTTTAATTTCAGATGTTTTTTTCAATTTTTTTTTGTATGACAACCTATAATACAACCTTTTGTATGACAACCTACAATAAATTGTATATCGTTGGAAAGCTTACATCTTCAGCTTTAATTAGATGCCCTAATCATATCTCTCAGTTGCTTAGAAAAAAGAATAAAAATTTTTTAATCAATCAGCTGGAGGAAAAAATCAGCTGCTTAGGAAAAAGAATAAAATTTTTTTAATCAATCAGCTGGAGAACAAAAAAAAAACTTTAATTTCACATATTTTTTTCAATTTTTTTTTTGTATGACAACCTATAATAAATTGTATATCGTTGGAAAGCTTACATCTTCAGCTTTAATTAGATGCCCTAATCATATCTCTCAGTTGCTTAGAAAAAAGAATAAAAATTTTTTAATCAATCAGCTGCAGAACAAAAAAAAAAAGCTTTAATTTCAGATATTTTTTTCAATTTTTTTTTGTATGACAACCTATAATAAATTGTATATCGTTGGAAAGCTTACATCTTCAGCTTTAATAAGATGCCCTAATCATATCTCTCAGTTGCTTAGAAAAAAGAATAAAATTTTTTTAATCAATCAGCTGGAGAACAAAAAAAAAAGCTTTAATTTCAGATATTTTTTTCAATTTTTTTTTTGTATGACAACCTATAATAAATTGTATATCGTTGGATGGCTTACATCTTCAGCTTTAATTAAATGCCCTTATCATATCTCTCAGTTGCTTAGAAAAAAGAATAAAAGTTTTTTAATCAATCAGCTGCAGAACAAAAAAAAAAGCTTTAATTTCAGATATTTTTTTCAATTTTTTTTTGTATGACAACCTATAATAAATTGTATATCGTTGGAAAGCTTACATCTTCAGCTTTAATTAGATGCCCTAATCATATCTCTCAGTTGCTTAGAAAAAAGAATGAAAATTTTTTAATCAATCAGCTGCAGAACAAAAAAAAGCTTTAATTTCAGATATTTTTTTCAATTTTTTTTGTATGACAACCTATAATATATTGTATATCGTTGGAAAGCTTACATCTTCAGCTTTAATTAGATGCCCTAATCATATCTATCAGTAGCTTAGAAAAAAGAATAAAAATTTTTTAATCAATCAGCTGCAGAACAAAAAAAAAGCTTTAATTTCAGATATTTTTTTCAATTTTTTTTGTATGATAACCTATAATAAATTGTATATCGTTGGAAAGCTTACATATTCAGCTTTAATTAGATGCCCTTATCAAATCTCTCAGTTGCTTAGAAAAAAGAATACAAATTTTTTAATCAATCAGCTGCAGAACAAAAAAAAAAGCTTTAATTTCAGATATTTTTTTCAATTTTTTTTTGTATGACAACCTATAATAAATTGTATGTCGTTGGAAAGCTTACATCTTCAGCTTTAATTAGATGCCCTAATCATATCTATCAGTAGCTTAGAAAAAAGAATAAAAATTTTTTAATCAATCAGCTGGAGAACAAAAAAAAAGCTTTAATTTCAGATATTTTTTTCAATTTTTTTTGTATGACAACCTATAATAAATTGTATATCGTTGGAAAGCTTACATCTTCAGCTTTAATTAGATGCCCTAATCATATCTCTCAGTTGCTTAGAAAAAAGTATAAAAAATTTTTAATAAATCAGCTGCAGAACAAAAAAAAAGCTTTAATTTCAGATGTTTTTTTCAATTTTTTTTTGTATGACAACCTATAATATATTGTATATCGTTGGAAAGCTTACATCTTCAGCTTTAATTAAATGCCCTTATCATATCTCTCAGTTGCTTAGAAAAAAGAATAAAAATTTTTTAATCAATCAGCTGCAGAACAAAAAAAAGCTTTAATTTCAGATATTTTTTTCAATTTTTTTTTTTGTATGACAACCTATAATAAATTGTATATCGTTGGAAAGCTTACATCTTCAGCTTTAATTAGATGCCTTAATCATATCTCTCAGTTGCTTAGAAAAAAGAATAAAAATTTTTTAATCAATCAGCTGCAGAACAAAAAAAAGCTTTAATTTCAGATATTTTTTTCAATTTTTTTTTGTATGACAACCTATAATAAATTGTACATCTTACATCTTCAGCTTTAATTAGATGCCCTAATCATATCTCTCAGTTGCTTAGAAAAAAGAATAAAAATTTTTTAATCAATCAGCTGCAGAACAAAAAAAAAGCTTTAATTTCAGATGTTTTTTTCAATTTTTTTTTGTATGACAACCTATAATACAACCTTTTGTATGACAACCTACAATAAATTGTATATCGTTGGAAAGCTTACATCTTCAGCTTTAATTAGATGCCCTAATCATATCTCTCAGTTGCTTAGAAAAAAGAATAAAAATTTTTTAATCAATCAGCTGGAGGAAAAAATCAGCTGCTTAGGAAAAAGAATAAAATTTTTTTAATCAATCAGCTGGAGAACAAAAAAAAAACTTTAATTTCACATATTTTTTTCAATTTTTTTTTGTATGACAACCTATAATAAATTGTATATCGTTGGAAAGCTTACATCTTCAGCTTTAATTAGATGCCCTAATCATATCTCTCAGTTGCTTAGAAAAAAGAATAAAAATTTTTTAATCAATCAGCTGCAGAACAAAAAAAAAAAGCTTTAATTTCAGATATTTTTTTCAATTTTTTTTTGTATGACAACCTATAATAAATTGTATATCGTTGGAAAGCTTACATCTTCAGCTTTAATAAGATGCCCTAATCATATCTCTCAGTTGCTTAGAAAAAAGAATAAAAAATTTTTAATCAATCAGCTGCAGAACAAAAAAAAAGCTTTAATTTCAGATGTTTTTTTCAATTTTTTTTTGTATGACAACCTATAATAAATTGTATATCGTTGGAAAGCTTACATCTTCAGCTTTAATTAGATGCCCTAATCATATCTCTCAGTTGCTTAGAAAAAAGTATAAAAAATTTTTAATCAATCAGCTGCAGAACAAAAAAAAAGCTTTAATTTCAGATGTTTTTTTCAATTTTTTTTTGTATGACAACCTATAATATATTGTATATCGTTGGAAAGCTTACATCTTCAGCTTTAATTAAATGCCCTTATCATATCTCTCAGTTGCTTAGAAAAAAGAATAAAAATTTTTTAATCAATCAGCTGCAGAACAAAAAAAAGCTTTAATTTCAGATATTTTTTTCAATTTTTTTTTTGTATGACAACCTATAATAAATTGTATATCGTTGGAAAGCTTACATCTTCAGCTTTAATTAGATGCCTTAATCATATCTCTCAGTTGCTTAGAAAAAAGAATAAAAATTTTTTAATCAATCAGCTGCAGAACAAAAAAAAGCTTTAATTTCAGATATTTTTTTCAATTTTTTTTTGTATGACAACCTATAATAAATTGTATATCGTTGGAAAGATTACATTTTCAGCTTTAATTAGATGCCCTAATCATATCTCTCAGTTGCTTAGAAAAAAGAATACAAATTTTTTAATCAATCAGCTGGAGAACAAAAAAAAGCTTTAATTTCAGATATTTTTTTCAATTTTTTTTGTATGACAACCTATAATAAATTGTATATCGTTGGAAAGCTTACATCTTCAGCTTTAATTAAATGCCCTAATCATATCTCTCAGTTGCTTAGAAAAAAGAATAGAAATTTTTTGATCAATCAGCTGCAGAACAAAAAAAAAGCTTTAAATTCAGATATTTTTTTCAATTTTTTTTTGTATGACAACCTATAATAAATTGTATATCGTCGGAAAGCTTACATCTTCAACTTTAATAAGATGCTCTTATCATATCTCTCAGTTGCTTAGAAAAAAGAATAAAAATTTTTTAATCAATCAACTGCAGAACAAAAAAAAAAGCTTTAAATTCAGATATTTTTTTCAATTTTTTTTTGTATGACAACCTATAATAAATTGTATATCGTTGGAAAGCTTACATCTTAAGCTTTAATTAAATGCCCTTATCATATCTCTCAGTTGCTTAGGAAAAAGAATAAAATTTTTTTAATCAATCAGCTGGAGAACAAAAAAAAAAGCTTTAATTTCAGATATTTTTTTCAATTTTTTTTTTTTGTATGACAACCTATAATAAATTGTATATCGTTGGAAAGTTTACATCTTCAGCTTTAATTAGATGCCCTAATCATATCTCTCAGTTGCTTAGAAAAAAGAATAAAAATTTTTTAATCAATCAGCTGCAGAACAAAAAAAAAGCTTTAATTTCAGATGTTTTTTTCAATTTTTTTTTGTATGACAACCTATAATATATTGTATATCGTTAGAAAGCTTACATCTTCAGCTTTAATTAGATGCCCTAATCATATCTCTCAGTTGCTTAGAAAAATGAATACAAATTTTTTAATCAATCAGCTGCATAACAAAAAAAAAGCTTTAATTTCAGATATTTTTTTCAATTTTTTTTGTATGACAACCTATAATAAATTGTATATCGTTGGAAAGCTTACATCTTCAGCTCTAATTAGATGCCCTAATCATATCTCTCGGTTGCTTAGAAAAAAGAATAAAAATTTTTTAATCAATCAGCTGGAGAACAAAAAAAAAAAGCTTCAATTTCAGATATTTTTTCAATTTTTTTTTGTATGACAACCTATAATAAATTGTATATCGTTGGAAAGCTTACATCTTCAGCTTTAATAAGATGCCCTTATCATATCTCTCAGTTGCTTAGAAAAAAGAATAAAAATTTTTTAATCAATCAGCTGCAGAACAAAAAAAAGCTTTAATTTCAGATGTTTTTTTCAATTTTTTTTTGTATGACAACCTATAATATATTGTATATCGTTGGAAAGCTTACATCTTCAGCTTTAATTAAATGCTATAATCATAAATCTCAGTTACTTAGAAAAAAGAATAAAAATTTTGTAATTAATCAGCTGCAGAACAAAAAAAAAGCTTTAATTTCAGATATTTTTTTCAATTTTTTTTTGTATGACAACCTATAATAAATTGTATATCGTTGGAAAGCTTACATCTTCAGCTTTAATTAGATGCCCTAGTCATATCTCTCAGTTGCTTAGAAAAAAGAATAAAATTTTTTTAATCAATCAGCTGGAGAACAAAAAAAAAGCTTAAATTTCAGATATTTTTTTCAATTTTTTTTTGTATGACAACCTATAATAAATTGTATATCGTTGGAAAGCTTACATCTTCAGCTTTAATTAGATGTCCTAACCATATCTCTCAGTTGCTTAGAAAAAAGAATAAAAATTTTTTAATCAATCAACTGCAGAACAAAAAAAAAAACTTTAAATTCAGATATTTTTTTCAAATTTTTTTTGTATGACAACCTATAATAAATTGTATATCGTTGGAAAGCTTACATCTTCAGCTTTAATAAGATGCCCTTATAATATCTCTCAGTTGCTTAGAAAAAAGAATACAAATTTTTTAATCAATCAGCTGCAGAACAAAAAAAAGCTTTAATTTCAGATGTTTTTTTCAATTTTTTTTTGTATGACAACCTATAATACAACATTTTGTATGACAACCTATAATAAATTGTATATCGTTGGAAAGCTTACATCTTCAGCTTTAATTAGATGCCCTAATCATATCTCTCAGTTGCTTAGGAAAAAGAATAAAATTTTTTTAATCAATCAGCTGGAGGAAAAAATCAGCTGCTTAGGAAAAAGAATAAAATTTTTTTAATCAATCAGCTGGAGAACAAAAAAAAAACTTTAATTTCAGATATTTTTTTCAATTTTTTTTTTGTATGACAACCTGTAATAAATTGTATATCGTTGGAAAGCTTACATCTTTAGCTTTAATTAGATGCTCTTATCATATCTCTCAGTTGCTTAGAAAAAAGAATAAACATTTTTTAATCAATCAGCTGCAGAACAAAAAAAAAAAGCTTTAATTTCAGATATTTTTTTCAATTTTTTTTTGTATGACAACCTATAATAAATTGTATATCGTTGGAAAGCTTACATCTTCAGCTTTAATTAGATGCCCTAATCATATCTCTCAGTTGCTTAGAAAAAAGAATAAAAATTTTTTAATCAATCAGCTGCAGAACAAAAAAAAAGCTTTAATTTCAGATGTTTTTTTCAATTTTTTTTTGTATGACAACCTATAATACAACCTTTTGTATGACAACCTATAATAAATTGTATATCGTTGGAAAGCTTACATCTTCAGCTTTAATTAAATGCCCTAATCATATCTCTCAGTTGCTTAGGAAAAAGAATAAAATTTTTTTAATCAATCAGCTGGAGAACAAAAAAAAAAGCTTTAATTTCAGATATTTTTTTCAATTTTTTTTTGTATGACAACCTATAATAAATTGTATATCGTTGGAAAGCTTACATCTTCAGCTTTAATTAGATGCCCTAATCATATCTCTCAGTTGCTTAGAAAAAAGAATAAAAATTTTTTAATCAATCAGCTGCAGAACAAAAAAAAGCTTTAATTTCAGATATTTTTTTCAATTTTTTTTGTATGACAACCTATAATATATTGTATATCGTTGGAAAGCTTACATCTTCAGCTTTAATTAGATGCCCTAATCATATCTATCAGTAGCTTAGAAAAAAGAATAAAAATTTTTTAATCAATCAGCTGGAGAACAAAAAAAAAGCTTTAATTTCAGATATTTTTTTCAATTTTTTTTGTATGATAACCTATAATAAATTATATATCGTTCGAAAGCTTACATATTCAGCTTTAATAAGATGCCCTTATCAAATCTCTCAGTTGCTTAGAAAAAAGAATAAAATTTTTTTAATCAATCAGCTGCAGAACAAAAAAAAAGCTTTAATTTCAGATATTTTTTTCAATTTTTTTTGTATGACAACCTATAATAAATTGTATATCGTTGGAAAGCTTACATCTTCAGCTTTAATTAAATGCCCTAATCATATCTATCAGTAGCTTAGAAAAAAGAATAAAAATTTTTTAATCAATCAGCTGGAGAACAAAAAAAAAGCTTTAATTTCAGATATTTTTTTCAATTTTTTTTGTATGACAACCTATAATAAATTGTATATCGTTGGAAAGCTTACATCTTCAGCTTTAATTAAATGCCCTAATCATATCTCTCAGTTGCTTAGAAAAAGAATAAAATTTTTTAATCAATCAGCTGCAGAACAAAAAAAAAAGCTTTAATTTCAGATATTTTTTTCAATTTTTTTTTGTATGACAACCTATAATAAATTGTATATCGTTGGAAAGCTTACATCTTCAGCTTTAATTAGATGCCCTAATCATATATCTCAGTTGCTTAGAAAAAAGAATACAAATTTTTTAATCAATCAGCTGCAGAACAAAAAAAAAGCTTTAATTTCAGATGTTTTTTCAATTTTTTTTTGTATGACAACCTATAATATATTGTATATCGTTGGAAAGCTTACATCTTCAGCTTTAATTAGATGCCCTAATCATATCTCTCAGTTGCTTAGAAAAAAGAATAAAAATTTTTTAATCAATCAGCTGCAGAACAAAAAAAAGCTTTAATTTCAGATATTTTTTTCAATTTTTTTTTGTATGACAACCTATAATAAATTGTATATCGTTGCAAAGCTTACATCTTAAGCTTTAATTAGATGCCCTAGTCATATCTCTCAGTTGCTTAGAAAATAGAATACAAATTTTTTAATCAATCAGCTGGAGAAGAAAAAAAAAAGCTCAAATTTCAGATATTTTTTTCAATTTTTTTTTGTATGACAACCTATCATAAATTGTATATCGTTGGAAAGCTTACATCTTCAGCTTTAAATAGATTCCCTAACCATATCTCTCAGTTGCTTAGAAAAAAGAATAAAACATTTTTAATCAATCAGCTGCAGAACAAAAAAAAGCTTTAATTTCAGATGTTTTTTCAATTTTTTTTGTATGACAACCTATAATATATTGTATATCGTTGGAAAGCTTACATCTTCAGCTTTAATTAGATGCCCTAATCATATCTCTCAGTTGCTTAGAAAAAAGAATAAAAATTTTTTAATCAATCAGCTGCAGAACAAAAAAAAAGCTTTAATTTCAGATATTTTTTTCAATTTTTTTTTGTATGACAACCTATAATAAATTGTATATCGTTGGAAAGCTTACATCTTCAGCTTTAATTAGATGCCCTAATCATATCTATCAGTTGCTTAGAAAAAAGAATAAAAATTTTTTAATCAATCAGCTGGAGAACAAAAAAAAAGCTTTAATTTCAGATATTTTTTTCAATTTTTTTTGTATGACAACCTATAATAAATTGTATATCGTTGGAAAGCTTACATCTTCAGCTTTAATTAGATGCCCTTATCATATCTCTCAGTTGCTTAGAAAAAAGAATAAAAATTTTTTAATCAATCAGCTGCAGAACAAAAAATAAAGCTTTAATATCAGATATTTTTTTCAATTTTTTTTTGTATGACAACCTATAATAAATTGTATATCGTTGGATAGCTTACATCTTCAGCTTTAATTAGATGCCCTAATCATATCTCTCAGTTGCTTAGAAAAGAGAATAAAAATTTTTTAATCAATCAGCTGCAGAACAAAAAAAAAGCTTTAATTTCAGATGTTTTTTTCAATTTTTTTTTGTATGACAACCTATAATATATTGTATATCGTTGGAAAGCTTACATCTTCAGCTTTAATTAGATGCCCTAATCATATCTCTCAGTTGCTTAGAAAAAAGAATAAAAATTTTTTAATCAATCAGCTGCAGAACAAAAAAAAAGCTTTAATTTCAGATATTTTTTTCAATTTTTTTTTGTATGACAACCTATAATAAATTGTATATCGTTGCAAAGCTTACATCTTCAGCTTTAATTAGATGCCCTAGTCATATCTCTCAGTTGCTTAGAAAAAAGAATAAACTTTTTTTAATCAATCAGCTGGAGAACAAAAAAAAAAGCTTAAATTTCAGATATTTTTTTCAATTTTTTTTTGTATGACAACCTATAATAAATTGTATATCGTTGGAAAGCTTACATCTTCAGCTTTAATAAGATGCCCTTATCATATCTCTCAGTTGCTTAGAAAAAAGAATAAAAATTTTTTAATCAATCAACTGCAGAACAAAAAAAAAGCTTTAATTTCAGATATTTTTTTCAATTTTTTTTTTGTATGACAACCTAAAATAAATTGTATATCGTTGGAAAGCTTACATATTCAGCTTTAATTAGATGCCCTAATCATATCTCTCAGTTGCTTAGAAAAAAGAATAAAATTTTTTTAATCAATCAGCTGGAGAACAAAAAAAAAAAAGCTTCAATTTCAGATATTTTTTTCAATTTTTTTTTGTATGACAACCTACAATAAATTGTATATCGTTGGAAAGCTTACATCTTCAGCTTTAATAAGATGCCCTTATCATATCTCTCAGTTGCTTAGAAAAAGAATAAAATTTTTTTAATCAATCAGCTGGAGAACAAAAAAAAAAAGCTTCAATTTCAGATATTTTTTTCAATTTTTTTTTGTATGACAACTATTAGAGTTTGTTGGTTTATTTATATAACAAAGGTGATAAACAATTATAAGAAAACCAGGTCTTGCTTCTTGAACGTTGAAAATACGAATGAGAAAATTTCTGACAAATAATTTTCTCAATAATAAATATTAAAACCGATTGCTTATGTTTTTCAATACCCCTTCTCAATCGTTTAATCCAAGGCGTTGGCATAGGTCTTGAAAACGTGTTGAATCCAGGGACTTTGTTAACATATCAGCAAGTTGATCTTTTGTACCAATAGGTTTAACTTCTATCAATCCATTTTGAATGTGGTCTCGAATGAAATGATGTTTAATGTCGATATGCTTCGATCTCTTCGTTTCTAAATTTGTTGCCATTCCAATACAGCCTTTGTTGTCTTCAAAAATTATTGCAGGCTCATTTTGAATTTGGTTTAAGTCTTGCAATAACCCCCGAATCCAAATAGCTTCGGAAACAGCTGCACTAAGTGCCATATACTCAGCTTCACTGGAAGAAGTTGCAACTGTTGTTTGCTTTTTGCTTGACCAGGAAACCGTGCATCCAAAAACTTTAAAAATATATCCAGTAACCGATTTCCTATCATTTATGTCACTTCCCCAGTCAGCATCAGCGTAACCAGTTAAAGGGTGATCATCAGTTATTTCAAAAATAAGGTTTTTCTTCTTAGTGCCTTTTAGATACCTCACTATTCTTTTGAGTGCTTGCCAGTTATTTTCTGAAGGGTTTTGTTGATACCTTCCCATGTATCCAACTGGAAAGCATATATCAGGTCGAACACATAACATGATATACATGAGGCTTCCAAGTAATTCTCTGTAAGGCTTGTTAAATTCTTGCTCTGATTTTGTCAATTGAAGTTGTAATCCTTTTTCCATTGGACTTCTTGTTGGATTACACTCTTCCATCCCAAATTTTTCAAGCAGCTTGTCGATACTTGATTCTTGTGAAAGTCTTATCACATTTTCTTGAACATCGATTTTAATTCCAAGGAAAAATTTAAGGTTTCCACAATCTGACATTTTAAAAGTTGCTTCTAGTTTTGTCTTAAGTCTTTGTAATTTCAATAAGTTGAACTGAAACATATAAGCAGAGTAACGAATTTTTTATTGATACCAAAATGGAAAAAGCAACGAAACTTCAGCTAACTGAGGAAGAGGAGAATTTACTTCTCGATCCGTTCGCAAATCTGGACATGGAGGACGGAGCCAGCGCGATAGACGTCGATGATAGTGCCAGCATGATATCATCCGTTGCGAGCTCCAACTTCTCGAACTCGTCAAGGCGGAGTAGAATCTCTACCTGTAAGAGAACAATCCGGAGGTTAGGAAAGCTGGACTGGGGCCAGATGTCCGAGGAAGATAGAATGAGGCTGCACAATGCTCGTGCCTTCATGGACAGGGAGGGCTTGGGAAAAGCTAGACTTTCACCAAACCCCCCCTCTTCAAAAGGTCCGAGTATTAAGACCGTGATGGGACCACCTGCCCCCCTTGTTCCAAAACAAGGGAACGGGGACATCCCATCTACGTCAGGTGCTATCGCCTCGACAGCAGATGAGCAATCGTCTGGAAGGGAGAAAACGGACCTGATCGTGAGGACACACGTCGTTGCGTCTGACAGCTCATCAGCCAAAAAAGTCGTATCGTCTGGCGGTGCGAGTGTTAAAGCAGATGAGAAAGGCACAAATGGTGAGGGGACGGATAAGATGGGGTGCAAGGATAACTTGGTGGGCCTTAGCCCACAGGTTACCCAAAACACCACCATCAAATCTGTAACCGAGGGGACGGGTTTAATGGGGTGCATGGATAACTTGGTGGGCCGTAGCCCACAGGTTACCCAAATCACCACCATCAGATCTGTAACCGAGGGGACGGGTAAGATGGGGTGCAAGGATAACTTGGTGGGCCGTAGCCCACAGGTTACCCAAAACACCACCATCAAATCTGTAAACGTAAACCGTAACCTTTCTTCTGCCAAATCAGTCCTACCGCCTGGTGGTACGACTGGTAAAGTTGGTGAGTTAGACAATAATGTCGAGGGAAAAGGTAAGGTGGGGTGCGAAGCTAACTTGGTGGGCCGTAGCCCACAAGATAACCGAAACACTACCACCGAACCCGATCCCGCAAACCAATCGATCAATTCGACATTCCAGAGCCTAGCTACGGTCATACACAAAAAGACCAGGGCTAGAGCATTAGATGAGAATGAGATTCGTCGCCGTCAGAATCGTAACGCTGAGAGGATTGTCCGTCGCTTTGCCAAAAGGTCTCCCGAGTCCCTTACGGCAAAAGAGCGAGTAGCACTGGACAAATCAAATCAACGTTTACGTGCAGCGGCAGAACAGAGAACTGCGGGCACTCCTAGCACCTCCAAAAGAGCTAGGAACGATGCCAATTCACCCACCAGCTCTTCGCCTAATAAGACGAAGAAGAAGCGCAGAACCTCTCAGGTTAGCGTAAAAGGCCACCATGTCGCCATAGCCGATTATGGTAAGCCTTCACGCAAACTGACTGAAGACGAATGGCATCTCCTTGAACTAAGGATCCTGGAGCAAGTCAATGAGGCTATCGTCAAGAGCTGGACGGTTCCACTCTTCGGTAACCTTAAGACTGTCCATGGTTTCAAAGTGATGCATTGTGAGAATGATATGACTCTCGAATGGCTTCGGGAGTTCATACAAAAAACGTCAGCTCCATGGCAAGGCGCCGAATTGCGTCTGATCGACGTAAAGGAGATAAAAGATCTCAACAGACCTCTTGGAAGGCTGTTAGTCAAAGGCCCGACCCTTCCCAACGAACGACTTGAGAGATACATCCTATCTTTGAATAGTGATCTCTTGAGCAGAGAGTGGGAAGTGGTCAAGAATGAAAGAACGGATGATGGCACCGAAGTGGTGGTAAGATTGAGCCACAAATCTTTACCACTCCTGAGGAAGGCTGACTTCAAGATACGCGTTGGAATCACTAGGTGCAAACTTAGGTTGATTCGCAACGATAGAAAACAGGTTAGTAAAGCGATGAACTTAAACTTTATTATTTAAATGGAATTGAAAATTTTATAAATCAATCTTCATCATAGTAAAGCCGCAACCGCTAACCTTGTCTACCTCATGGAGAGTAGACAATACGACGTAGCCCTGATACAGGAACCCTGGGTTGTAAGAGGGAATATCAAGGGTCTACAATCTAAAGAACTACAGCTGTACAAGTCTAATCTTGACAGTCAAAATAGTAACCCTAGAACATGCATAGTAGCTAAGAAACAGTTTAATCTTTTTCTTCTAACTACTTACAGCAACACTGACCAGACCACGGTAAGATTGGAGCGAGATGGGCTCCCAATGCTCATCCTCTCGTCTACTTATATGCCGTATGACGGTACAGAAGGACCACCAGCAGATATCACTGAAACGTTGGTATCTTTTGCAAGTAAGAATAAATTTGATATTATTTTAGGTTGTGATTCTAACTCACACCATATGCAATGGGGTAGCACTGATACTAATACCAGGGGCGAGTCCCTTTTTGAATTTATTATCGAGAAAAACTTGCTCGTAGCTAATAGAGGCAACACCCCAACTTTTGTTACTAAAACACGGGAAGAAGTTCTTGATATCACCTTGACGAGTAATTCAGATACTTGCCAATTAGAACAATGGAAGGTTTTAGATGAAATCTCTTTTTCCGACCATCGCTTAATAGAATTCTACGTCCCTGATGCTGCCCGGCACATTAAACCTTTTAGGAATAATAGGCGTACCGATTGGCATGTCTTCAATAGGGAATTAGTAAAAAACATTAGTCACTTAAACATTGACAATAACCTAGACACAAATAGTCTTGATAAACTGACAGAGGAATTCACAGGAATTCTACGCGGTGCATTGGACAAAAGCTGTCCTCTCATTGCCGCTGCGAAGAAAAACAGTAAACCACCCTGGTGGACTGTTGAGCTCACTACCATAAGAAAAGAAACAAGAAAACTGTTCAACCTTGCTAAACGCACTAGAACAGAAAGTGACTGGGAATCTTATAAAACCAGTCAGAGAAAGTTCAAGACAGAAACTCAACGAGCCAAACGTAGCTCTTGGAGAAACTTCTGTAGTACTATCGAATGTACTAACCATTCGGCGAGACTAAGGAGAATTCTCTCCAAGACGAATACTTCTATAGGGTCCCTAAAGGGGCCTGATAATCGATGGACAGAATCCTGTCAAGACAGTCTTAAACTCCTGGTGGAAGCCCACTTCCCAGGTTGTAACTCTGAATTGGACAATGATTCCACAAACTCTTTGCACTCAATATGTGAAATGCCTAGAGAAATTATTACGAAAGAAAAGTTGATCTGGGCCATCAACTCCTTCTCTCCTTATAAATCTCCAGGCCTAGACGGCGTCTTCCCTTTGATGCTGCAAAAAAGTAGTGAATTCATTATTCCTTACCTGATCACAATATTCCAAAATAGCCTACAATTGGGGTATGTCCCTAAAATATGGCGTGAAGTCAAAGTTGTCTTTATACCAAAAGCTGGTAAATCCAGTTACACAGAACCCAAAGATTTCAGACCTATCAGTCTAACTTCTTTTACACTCAAAACACTTGAAAGGTTAATCGATATACATATCCGCAGTTATTTAATACCGGAGACTATATCACCCTTTCAGCATGCATACACAAAAGGTAGAAGTGTAGAGACAGCTTTACACTGTGCAGTCAGAACAATAGAAAAGTCGCTTGCGGTTAAAGAGTACACCCTCGCTTCATTTCTAGATATCGAAGGAGCATTCAATAATGTCCATAATAGTGCCATTGAAAAAGCACTCACTGACCTTAAAATAGAAGACACGATCATAAAATGGATCGTATGCATGTTGAAAAACAGGCAAATCAATAGTGAATTAGGTGGGTCACATATAAAAATGTACGCATCTAGAGGAACCCCACAAGGTGGTATTCTATCACCTCTTCTTTGGATTTTGGTGATGAATGAGATTCTCATCAAACTAAATTATAGCGGTGTTAAGGTTATAGCCTACGCAGACGATCTAGCTCTTCTAGCGACAGGTAAATACCTAACCACTGTAAGCGAACAATTAGAAAACGCATTATCCAAGGTCAGTAACTGGACCAGGAGATGCGGTCTTAAAGTAAACCCCCTAAAAACAGAACTGGTACTTTTCACAAACAGAAGGAAAATTCCTCCTTTTGCAGTGCCAAAAATTGATGGCACCCCACTTAAGATTTCGGATAAAGCGAAATATCTTGGAGTGATCTTGGATAAGAAACTTAACTGGGGTCCAAACATTCAAGAAAGATACAAGAAAGCCACGTTTGCACTTTACTCATGTAATAGAATTCTTGGCAGAA
Organism: Episyrphus balteatus; assembly: GCF_945859705.1. Classification (NCBI taxonomy): domain Eukaryota; kingdom Metazoa; phylum Arthropoda; class Insecta; order Diptera; family Syrphidae; genus Episyrphus; species Episyrphus balteatus. The sequence goes on from NC_079135.1 coordinate 60,121,230, forward strand.
ACTGGGGACCAAATCCCAAAATAATCATGTGGATGTATACCGCCATTGTCAGACCCATTCTGACCTATGGCAGCTTAGTCTGGTGGCAAGCTCTGGAGAAATCCACGAACTTGAAGACCCTAACCAAAGTACAAAGAACAGCATGCATTAGTACTACGGGGGTGATGAGGTCCACTCCAACCGCAGGCTTGGAAGCAATCCTTAATCTCACTCCCTTAGATCTATTTGTAAAAGAATTAGCGGCAAACAGCGCCCTACGACTCAGTCAAACCAACATTTGGAATACTAGTCAAAATGGCCATACTACGATCCTTTCGAACTACGTTGGCAACAACGTAAGTACAGATTACATGACCCCTTACTTAGACTTCAACAAGTCTTTTAATGTCAGTTTCCCTAACAGACAAGATTGGGAAAACAGTATACCTTTCTCAAATGAGTCGACTATCGCCATCTTTACTGATGGTTCGAAAATGAACACTGGGGTTGGTGCAGGTTTTTACTCAGAAAACCTCAACCTTGCCAGTTCTTTCAGGCTCCCCGATCACAGCAGTGTCTTCCAAGCCGAGATATTGGCAGTGAAAAATGCTGCTAAACAAATATCCATGATGGCGATATCACCTGCTGACATCACCTTTTTCATTGATAGCCAAGCGGCAATAAAAGCAATTTCTGCCACCTTAATCAAGTCAAAGCTTGTTTCTTGCTGTCGCGAAGAGCTTAGGGTTCTTGGTACGCAGCATAATGTAAGACTCTGCTGGGTTCCCGGCCACAGTGATGTGTTCGGCAACGAAAAAGCGGATGAGCTTGCAAGGGAGGGCTCAGTTCTTGATCCCTCTCTCATAGACCATAGCATCAGAATCCCACAATGTGAAATAAAGCGAAATATCGTCAACAATATTTCACAAAAAACTAATGAAAGATGGAACCTCCTAGAAACCTGCGGTCACACCAGGAAACTATGGCCGAACTTCGACGAGAAAAAATCAAATAAGATCTTACTACTTAGTAAACCTTCCTTAAGATCCCTAATAGGCGTCTTAACGGGACATAATCTACTAGGATACCACAAAAAGAAAATGGGGCTTAGTACGGATGATCTATGCAGAGGCTGCGGTAATGAGGACGAACAGGAAAACACTGTTCACTTCCTCTGTCACTGCCCAGCACTCTGTCGCACTAGGAAAAAATTCTTAGGAAACTACTTCTTCAATGAATTAGAAGAACTATCGGAACTCTCAGGCAATAGCCTACTGAACTTTGTCAAGTCCTCCAAATGGCTTGAACAACCATAGCATTCATAGGTTAACACTTTTTCATGAAGTTACAATACTTCAGGGTATCACAAGGGATCTACATTGATCTAAGTGTGACGGTAACAAAATCAACTGTCAGCCCATATTACCTAACCTAACCTAATTTCAATAAGTTCTTTCCAGTAATCAATAAATCGTCCACATATAATATAAGTATAATCAGGTCATCTTCTTCTTGTCCCATCTTAGTGTATAAGCAATAGTCATGTCTAGATCTCTTGAACCCCAACTGAATTATAAAATCATTGAACTTCTTGTTCCAACATCTAGGAGATTGTTTAAGACCATAAATGGACTTATATAATCTGCAAACATCTCCATCCTTGACTGAAACCCCTTCAGGAGCAGCCATGTACAATTCTTCTTTTAGTGTGCCATGCAAAAATGCAGTTTTCACATCCAGTTGGTGAAAGATAAACTTGTTTCGTAAGGCCACAGCTAACACAGTTCGAATAGTGGTTAGTTTCGCAACGGGTGAATAAGTCTCTTCATAATCTATCCCAGCTTTTTGCGTAAACCCTCTAACTACTAGACGAGCTTTGTACCTTGTGGGTTCACCATATTCATTTTCTTTAATTTGGAATATCCATTTGGGCTTCAAGGTCTTTGCATTTTTCGGTTTTGTAACCACTTGCCAAACATCATTTTCTTTCATAGAGTAAAGCTCTTCTTCAATAGCCTTGAACCATTTTGGAGCATCAGAACGTCTTTGGATTTCATCATATGAATTAGGTACACCTGTCGAAAATTTATCAGCAGCAGTTGTTCTATAACACATGTAAAAATCATGAAACTTACTTGGAAGTCGGCGCTCCCGTTCACTGCGCCTTGTAGTTATCTCATTATGAAGATTACCACTATCAGTTTGTGAAGGGAGCGCAGCTGCATCTTCCCAAACATCGGTTTCTTCATTTTCTTCTTCAACTATTTGATGTTCATAGTTTTCAGCTTCATTCACATCGCAATCAGTATCTTCATTCGTATCGCAACCAGTATCTTGGATATTTTCAACACCAACGAGTACTTCAGATACCTCTTCCCCTTCTTGCTCGTGGGTGTCGAATATCGTTATTACGTTTTCGTTTTGGTCATCTTTTTGAACTTGATTGAATGGAAAAACATTTTCATCAAACTTTACGTCACGGGCAGCGAATATTTTCTTATTTTGGATGTCCCAAAGCTTGTATCCATTTGGTACGTATCCAATCATGATTGATTTTCGACTCTTGGAATCCAGTTTCTTTCTTTGTTGACTTGGAATCCATGCATAAGCCTTGCATCCAAATACTCGGAACTTTTCAAAATCTGGTTTCGAACCATACCACAACTCTGCAGGTGTCTTCTTGCAATTTACCGACTTAGTTGGTGTTCTGTTAATTAGGTATGTTGCAGTGAGTGCTGCCTCACCCCACATTCGTTTCGGCATGTTGGATTGCAATAACATCGTTCTTATTTTTTCAACAATAGTTCTGTTGAACCTTTCTGATACTCCGTTTTGCTGAGGGGAGTAAGAGATTGTAGGTTCAACTTGAATCCCCATCTTCTTGTACCACAGGTTCTGTTCTCTCGAGCAATATTCTCTCCCTTGGTCAATGGTAAGCTTAGAGATCGAATGTCCAAACATTGATTTCGTCATGGCTTCGTATTCTTTCATTGCTTCAAAGACGTCAGATTTTCGTTTGATAACATACACCATAGCGAAATGCGTATAGTCATCAATGAAAGATACGAAATATTTGGATCCATCCCAGTTAGCTTCATCAATGGGTCCACACACATCGGAGTGAATTCTTTCTAACACTCGAGTTGCTCTGTTTCTTGTGCCATTGAAGGGGTCACGACTATGTTTTCCCTCTACACAAATATCACAGAAACCAAGGCCATCAACGGAAGTCGTATTGAGTCCTTTTATAAGATTTTCTTTTGCCATTTCTTTTAAGGCTCCTTGTCCAACATGTCCCAAACGATTATGCCATAATTTGATATCAACAGTCTTACATAAATTTGCTGAAAGATATTGAATCTCAAATTCAACTTCATACAAACTGCCATTTAGATATCCTTCGGCAATGAGAATACCATTTTTAACAATTCTGGCTATATCGTTGGCAAATTGGACATCAACACCAAGACTTGTCAATCTTCGAACGGAAAGTAAGTTGTCTCTTAATTCCGGTAGATACAGAACATCATTAATTGTCAGGTCGATACCTGTGTTGCTTCTTCCATGAATAATTCCAGCACTTTTTGCAATTAAAAATTGACCATTCTTTGCAACATTGATTTTTACTGGTTCTCTCAGTTCTTTCTCTTCAGAAAAACACCAGTTCACATTCATCAGATGGTCACTTGCCCCAGAATCAAGCTTAAATTTTATTTTGGAGCTTGACTCTTTGAAACTATTACAATTATTTCGATCCGACATCAGACATACCCGCTTTGAATTTTTATTGGGTTTTTGACTATGTCCTGATTCAGAATTTCGACAATCTCTCGCTAAGTGCCCTTGCTTATTGCATTTGAAACATTTGCCTTGAAATTTGAAAGGTTTCTTAAAAAATTTCTTTCCAGCAAATGCTGATCTCACATGATCATCATCTTCATCTCTGTCATTTAACTTTGCTTCTTCTAAAAGCAGTCTGTCTTTGGTAGTTTGAAACGTTAAATCACTGCTACTAAGATTTTGTAAAGCAGTAACCAACGGATCAAATTTTTCAGGCAGGGAAAGAAAAAACTGAGCTAGAAGATCACTTTCTTCTAATGATGCTCCCGACATCTTAAGCTGCCTTACCAAATTCTCAAAATCAGTGATGTGCTTTGCGGCTGAATCACCATCTTTCATCTTGAGCTTCGACAATTGCTTTCTGAGCAACATCTGATTCACCACAGACTTTGTTGCAAAAGACGATTGGAGGCTTTTCCACATCTCTTTAGCTGTAGTCTTCTCACGAATATAGCTCAAAAAATCATTATGAACAAACGCTACAATTCGTTCTTTGGCTTTCATATCCCTTTTCAAAAAATCTTCGTATCCCACACCATTTGCTTCAACGACATTGGTCAAAACATCTCCCAGATTAAGCGAGTCCAGATGGGTCTTGACCCTAAACTGCCAATCATCAAATCCGCTTCCATGAAATTGCGGAATTCCATAAACCGACTCTTTAGTTTCGCCCATAACCTATTAGAGTTTGTTGGTTTATTTATATAACAAAGGTGATAAACAATTATAAGAAAACCAGGTCTTGCTTCTTGAACGTTGAAAATACGAATGAGAAAATTTCTGACAAATAATTTTCTCAATAATAAATATTAAAACCGATTGCTTATGTTTTTCAATAACAACCTATAATAAATTGTATATCGTTGGAAAGCTTACATCTTCAGCTTTAATTAGATGCCCTAATCATGTCTCTCAGTTGCTTAGGAAAAAGAATAAAAAATTTTTAATCAATCAGCTGCAGAACAAAAAAAAAGCTTTAATTTCAGATGTTTTTTTCAATTTTTTTTTGTATGACAACCTATAATAAATTGTATATCGTTGGAAAGCTTACATCTTCAGCTTTAATTAGATGCCCTAATCATATATCTCAGTTGCTTAGAAAAAAGAATAAAAATTTTTTAATCAATCAGCTGCAGAACAAAAAAAAAGCTTTAATTTCAGATATTTTTTTCAATTTTTTTTGTATGACAACCTATAATAAATTGTATATCGTTGGAAAGCTTACATCTTCAGCTTTAATTAGATGCCCTAATCATATCTCTCAGTTGCTTAGAAAAAAGAATAAAAATTTTTAATCAATCAAATGCAGAACAAAAAAAAAAGCTTTAAATTCAGATATTTTTTTCAATTTTTTTTTGTATGACAACCTATAATAAATTGTATATCGTTGGAAAGCTTACATCTTCAGCTTTAATTAGATGCCCTTATCATATCTCTCAGTTGCTTAGGAAAAAGAATAAAAAATTTTTAATCAATCAGCTGCAGAACAAAAAAAAGCTTTAATTTCAGATATTTTTTTTCAATTTTTTTTTGTATGACAACCTATAATAAATTGTATATCGTTGGAAAGCTTACATCTTCAGCTTTAATTAAATGCCCTAATCATATCTCTCAGTTGCTTAGAAAAAAGAATAAAAATTTTTTAATCAATCAACTGCAGAACAAAAAAAAAAGCTTTAAATTCAGATATTTTTTTCAATTTTTTTTTGTATGACAACCTATAATAAATTGTGTATCGTTGGAAAGCTTACATCTTCAGCTTTAATTAGATGCCCTTATCATATCTCTCAGTTGCTTAGAAAAAAGAATACAAATTTTTTAATCAATCAGCTGCAGAACAAAAAAAAAGCTTTAATTTCAGATATTTTTTTCAATTTTTTTTTGTATGACAACCTATAATAAATTGTATATCGTTGGAAAGCTTACATCTTCAGCTTTAATAAGATGCCCTTATCATATCTCTCAGTTGCTTAGAAAAAAGAATAAAATTTTTTTAATCAATCAGCTGGAGAACAAAAAAAAAAAAAGCTTCAATTTCAGATATTTTATTCAATTTTTTTTTGTATGACAACCTATAATAAATTGTATATCGTTGGAAAGCTTACATCTTCAGCTTTAATTAAATGCCCTAATCATATCTCTCAGTTGCTTACAAAAAAGAATAAAAATTTTTTAATCAATCAGCTGCAGAACAAAAAAAAAGCTTTAATTTCAGATATTTTTTTCAATTTTTTTTTGTATGACAACCTATAATAAATTGTATATCGTTGGAAAGCTTACATCTTCAGCTTTAATTAGATGCCCTAATCATATCTCTCAGTTGCTTAGAAAAAAGAATAAAAATTTTTTAATCAATCAGCTGCAGAACAAAAAAAAAGCTTTAATTTCAGATGTTTTTTTCAATTTTTTTTTTTGTATGACAACCTATAATAAATTGTATATCGTTGGAAAGCTTACATCTTCAGCTTTAATAAGATGCCCTTATCATATCTCTCAGTTGCTTAGGAAAAAGAATAAAAAATTTTTAATCAATCAGCTGCAGAACAAAAAAAAGCTTTAATTTCAGATATTTTTTTCAATTTTTTTTTGTATGACAACCTATAATATATTGTATATCGTTGGAAAGCTTACATCTTCAGCTTTAATTAAATGCCCTAATCATATCTCTCAGTTGCTTAGGAAAAAAAATAAAAATTTTTTAATCAATCAGGAGAACAAAAAAAAAAGCTTTAATTTCAGATGTTTTTTTCAATTTTTTTTTGTATGACAACCTATAATATATGGTATATCGTTGGAAAGCTTACATCTTCAGCTTTAATTAGATGCCCTAATCATATCTCTCAGTTACTTAGAAAAAAGAATAAAAATTTTTTAATCAATCAGCTGCAGAACAAAAAAAAGCTTTAATTTCAGATATTTTTTTCAATTTTTTTTTGTATGACAACCTATAATAAATTGTATATCGTTGGAAAGCTTACATCTTCAGCTTTAATTAGATGCCCTAATCATATCTCTCAGTTGCTTAGAAAAAAGAAGAAAAATTTTTTAATCAATCAGCTGCAGAACAAAAAAAAAGCTTTAATTTCAGATGTTTTTTTCAATTTTTTTTTTTGTATGACAACCTATAATAAATTGTATATCGTTGGAAAGCTTACATCTTCAGCTTTAATAAGATGCCCTTATCATATCTCTCAGTTGCTTAGGAAAAAGAATAAAAAATTTTTAATCAATCAGCTGCAGAACAAAAAAAAGCTTTAATTTCAGATATTTTTTTCAATTTTTTTTTGTATGACAACCTATATTATATTGTATATCGTTGGAAAGCTTACATCTTCAGCTTTAATTAAATGCCCTAATCATATCTCTCAGTTGCTTAGGAAAAAGAATAAAAAATTTTTAATCAATCAGGAGAACAAAAAAAAAAGCTTTAATTTCAGATATTTTTTTCAATTTTTTTTGTATGACAACCTATAATAAATTGTATATCATTGGAAAGCTTACATCTTCAGCTTTAATAAGATGCCCTAACCATATCTCTCAGTTGCTTAGAAAAAAGAATGAAAATTTTTTAATCAATCAACTGCAGAACCAAAAAAAAAGCTTCAATTTCAGATATTTTTTTCAATTTTTTTTTTGTATGACAACCTATAATAAATTGTATATCGTTGGAAAGCTTACATCTTCAGCTTTAATTAGATGCCCTAATCATATCTCTCAGCTGCTTAGAAAAAAGAATACAAATTTTTTAATCAATCAGCTGCAGAACAAAAAAAAAAAGCTTTAATTTCAGATATTTTTTTCAATTTTTTTTTGTATGACAACCTATAATAAATTGTATATCGTTGGAAAGCTTACATATTCAGCTTTAATAAGATGCCTTTATCATATCTCTCAGTTGTTTAGAAAAAAGAATAAAAATTTTTTAATCAATCAGCTGGAGAACAAAATAAAAAGCTTTAATTTCAGATATTTTTTTCAATTTTTTTTTGTATGACAACTTATAATAAATTGTATATCGTTGGAAAGCTTACATCTTCAGCTTTAATAAGATGCCCTTATCATATCTCTCAGTTGCTTAGAAAAAAGAATAAAAAATATTTAATCAATCAGCTGCAGAACAAAAAAAAAGCTTTAATTTCAGATATTTTTTTCAATTTTTTTTGTATGACAACCTATAATATATTGTATATCGTTGGAAAGCTTACATCTTCAGCTTTAATTAGATGCCCTAATCATATCTCTCAGTTGCTTAGGAAAAAGAATAAAAATTTTTTAATCAATCAACTGGAGAACAAAAAAAAAAGCTTTAATTTCAGATATTTTTTTCAATTTTTTTTTGTATGACAACCTATAATAAATTGTATATCGTTGGAAAGCTTACATCTTCAGCTTTAATTAGATGCCCTAACCATATCTCTCAGTTGCTTAGAAAAAAGAATGAAAATTTTTTAATCAATCAACTGCAGAACAAAAAAAAAAGCTTCAATTTCAGATATTTTTTTCAATTTTTTTTTGTATGACAACCTATAATAAATTGTATATCGTTGGAAAGCTTACATCTTCAGCTTTAATTAGATGCCATAATCATATCTCTCAGTTGCTTAGAAAAAAGAATAAAAATTTTTTAATCAATCAGCTGCAGAACAAAAAAAAAGCTTTAATTTCAGATATTTTTTTCAATTTTTTTTTGTATGACAACCTATAATAAATTGTATATCGTTGGAAAGCTTACATCTTCAGCTTTAATAAGATGCCCTAACCATATCTCTCAGTTGCTTAGAAAAAAGAATAAAATTTTTTTAATCAATCAGCTGGAGAACAAAAAAAAAAAGCTTCAATTTAGATGCCCTAACCAGTTGCTTAGAAAAAAGAATAAAAATTTTTTAATCAATCAACTGCAGAAGCTTCAATTTCAGATATTTTTATCAATTTTTTTTTGTATGACAACCTAAAATAAATTGTATATCGTTGGAAAGCTTACATCTTCAGCTTTAATTAGATGCCATAATCATATCTCTCAGCTGCTTAGAAAAAAGAATACAAATTTTTTAATCAATCAGCTGGAGAACAAAAAAAAAAGCTTTAATTTCAGATATTTTTTTCAATTTTTTTTGTATGACAACCTATAATAAATTATATCGTTGGAAAGCTTACATCTTCAGCCTTAATAAGATGCCCTTATCATATCTCTCAGTTGCTTAGAAAAAAGAATACAAATTTTTTAATCAATCAGCTGGAGAACAAAAAAAAAAGCTTTAATTTCAGATATTTTTTTCAATTTTTTTTTTTGTATGACAACCTATAATAAATTGTATATCGTTGGAAAGCTTACATCTTCAGTTTAATTAGATGCCCTAACCATATCTCTCAGTTACTTAGAAAAAAGAATGAACATTTTTTAATCAATCAACTGCAGAACAAAAAAAAAAGCTTCAATTTCAGATATTTTTTTCAATTTTTTTTTGTATGACAACCTATAATAAATTGTATATCGTTGGAAAGCTTACATCTTCAGCTTTAATTAGATGCCCTAATCATATCTCTCAGCTGCTTAGAAAAAAGAATACAAATTTTTTAATCAATCAGCTGCAGAACAAAAAAAAAGCTTTAATTTCAGATATTTTTTTCAATTTTTTTTTGTATGACAACCTATAATAAATTGTATATCGTTGGAAAGCTTACATCTTCAGCTTTAATAAGATGCCCTAACCATATCTCTCAGTTGCTTAGAAAAAAGAATAAAAAATTTTTAATCAATCAGCTGGAGAACAAAAAAAAAAAAAGCTTCAATTTCAGATATTTTTTTCAATTTTTTTTTGTATGACAACCTATAATAAATTGTATATCGTTGGAAAGCTTACATCTTCAGCTTTAATTAGATGCCCTAATCATATCTCTCAGTTGCTTAGAAAAAAGAATAAAAATTTTTTAATCAATCAGCTGCAGAACAAAAAAAAAGCTTTAATTTCAGATGTTTTTTTCAATTTTTTTTTGTATGACAACCTATAATAAATTGTATATCGTTGAAAAGCTTACATCTTCAGCTTTAATTAGATGCCCTAATCATATCTCTCAGTTGCTTAGAAAAAAGAATAAAAATTTTTTAATCAATCAGCTGCAGAACAAAAAAAAAGCTTTAATTTCAGATGTTTTTTTCAATTTTTTTTTGTATGACAACCTATAATAAATTGTATATCGTTGGAAAGCTTACATCTTCAGCTTTAATAAGATGTCCTTATCATATCTCTCAGTTGCTTAGAAAAAAGAATTAAAATTTTTTAATCAATCAGCTGGAGAACAAAAAAAAAAAAAGCTTCAATTTCAGATATTTTTTTCAATTTTTTTTTGTATGACAACCTATAATAAATTGTATATCGTTGGAAAGCTTACAATATCTTCAGCTTTAAATAGATGCCCTAGTCATATCTCTCAGTTGCTTAGAAAAAAGAGTAAAATTTTTTTAATCAATCAGCTGGAGAACAAAAAAAAAACTTAAATTTCAGATATTTTTTTCAATTTTTTTTTGTATGACAACCTATAATATATTGTATATCGTTGGAAAGCTTACATCTTCAGCTTTAATTGAATGCCCTAATCATATCTCTCAGTTGCTTAGAAAAAAGAATACAAATTTTTTAATCAATCAGCTGGAGAACAAAAAAAAAAGCTTTAATTTCAGATATTTTTTTCAATTTTTTTTGTTGGACAACCTATAATAAATTGTATATCGTTGGAAAGCTTACATCTTCAGCTTTAATAAGATGCCCTAACCATATCTCTCAGTTGCTTAGAAAAAAGAATGAAAATTTTTTAATCAATCAACTGCAGAACAAAAAAAAAAGCTTCAATTTCAGATATTTTTTTCAATTTTTTTTTGTATGACAACCTATAATAAATTGTATATCGTAGGAAAGCTTACATCTTCAGCTTTAATTAGATGCCCTAGTCATATCTCTCAGTTGCTTAGAAAAAAGAATACAAATTTTTTAATCAATCAGCTGGAGAACAAAAAAAAAAGCTTTAATTTCAGATATTTTTTTCAATTTTTTTTTGTATGACAACCTATAATAAATTGTATATCGTTGGAAAGCTTACATCTTCAGCTTTAATTAGATGCCCTAAACATATCTCTCAGTTGCTTAGAAAAAAGAATAAAAATTTTTTAATCAATCAGCTGCAGAACAAAAAAAAAGCTTTAATTTCAGATGTGTTTTTCAATTTTTTTTTGTATGACAACCTATAATATATTGTATATCGTTGGAAAGCTAACATCTTCAGCTTTAATTAGATGCCCTAATCATATCTCTCAGTTGCTTAGAAAAAAGAATAAAAATTTTTTAATCAATCAGCTGCAGAACAAAAAAAAAGCTTTAATTTCAGATATTTTTTTCAATTTTTTTTTTGTATGACAACCTATAATAAATTGTATATCGTTGGAAAGCTTACATCTTCAGCTTTAATTAGATGCCCTAATCATATCTCTCAGTAGCTTAGAAAAAAGAATAAAATTTTTTTAATCAATCAGCTGGAGAACAAAAAAAAAAGCTTCAATTTCAGATATTTTTTTCAATTTTTTTTTTGTATGACAACCTATAATAAATTGTATATCGTTAAAAAGCTTACATCTTCAGCTTTAATAAGATGCCCTTATCATATCTCTCAGTTGCTTAGAAAAAAGAATAAAAATTTTTTAATCAATCAGCTGGAGAACAAAAAAAAAAAGATTCAATTTCAGATATTTTTTTCAATTTTTTTTTGTATGACAACCTATAATAAATTGTATATCATTGGAAAGCTTACATCTTCAGCTTTAATAAGATGCCCTAATCATATCTCTCAGTTGCTTAGAAAAAAGAACAAAAATTTTTTAATCAATCAGCTGCAGAACAAAAAAAAAGCTTTAATTTCAGATATTTTTTTCAATTTTTTTTTTGTATGACAACCTATAATATATTGTATATCGTTGGAAAGCTTACATCTTCAGCTTTAATTAGATGCCCTAGTCATATCTCTCAGTTGCTTAGAAAAAAGAATAAAAATTTTTTTAATCAATCAGCTGGAGAACAAAAAAAAAGCTTCAATTTCAGATATTTTTTTCAATTTTTTTTTGTATGACAACCTAAAATAAATTGTATATCGTTGGAAAGCTTACATATTCAGCTTTAGTTAGATGCCCTAGTCATATCTCTCAGTTGCTTAGAAAAAAGAATAAAATTTTTTTAATCAATCAGCTGGAGAACAAAAAAAAAAGCTTCAATTTCAGATATTTTTTTCAATTTTTTTTTTGTACGACAACCTATAATAAATTGTATATCGTTGGAAAGCTTACATCTTCAGCTTTAATTAGATGCCCTAATCATATCTCTCAGTTGCTTAGAAAAAAGAATAAAAATTTTTTAATCAATCAGCTGCAGAACAAAAAAAAGCTTTAATTTCAGATGTTTTTTTCAATTTTTTTTTGTATGACAACCTATAATATATTGTATATCGTTGGAAAGCTTACATCTTCAGCTTTAATTAGATGCCCTAATCATATCTCTCAGTTGCTTAGAAAAAAGAATAAAAAATTTTTAATCAATCAGCTGCAGAACAAAAAAAAAGCTTTAATTTCAGATATTTTTTTCAATTTTTTTTTGTATGACAACCTATAATAAATTGTATATCGTTGGAAAGCTTACATCTTCAGCTTTAATTAGATGGCCTAGTCATATCTCTCAGTTGCTTAGAAAAAAGAATAAATTTTTTTTAATCAATCAGCTGGAGAACAAAAAAAAAAGCTTAAATTTCAGATATTTTTTTCAATTTTTTTTTGTATGACTACCTATAATAAATTGTATATCGTTGGAAAGACTACATCTTCAGCTTTAATTAGATGCCCTAACCATATTTCTCAGTTGCTTAGAAAAAAGAATAAACATTTTTTAATTAATCAACTGCAGAACAAAAAAAAAGCTTTAAATTCAGATATTTTTTTCAATTTTTTTTGTATGACAACCTATAATAAATTGTATATCGTTGGAAAGCTTACATCTTCAGCTTTAATAAGATGCCCTAATCATATCTCTCAGTTGCTTAGAAAAAAGAATAAAATTTTTTTAATCAATCAGCTGCAGAACAAAAAAAAAGCTTTAATTTCAGATATTTTTTTCAATTTTTTTTTGTATGACAACCTATAATATATTGTATATCGTTGGAAAGCTTACATCTTCAGCTTTAATTAAATGCCCTAATCATATCTCTCAGTTGCTTAGAAAAAAGAATACAAATTTTTTAATCAATCAGCTGGAGAACAGAAAAAAAAGCTTTAATTTCAGATATTTTTTTCAATTTTTTTTTGTAGGACAACCTATAATAAATTGTATATCGTTAAAAAGCTTACATCTTCAGCTTTAATAAGATGCCCTTATCATATCTCTCAGTTGCTTAGAAAAAAGAAGAAAAATTTTTTAATCAATCAGCTGGAGAACAAAAACAAAAAAGATTCAATTTCAGATATTTTTTTCAATTTTTTTTTGTATGACAACCTATAATAAATTGTATATCGTTGGAAAGCTTACATCTTCAGCTTTAATTAGATGCCTTAATCATATCTCTCAGTTGCTTAGAAAAAAGAATAAAAATTTTTTAATCAATCAACTGCAGAACAAAAAAAAAGCTTCAATTTCAGATATTTTTTTCAATTTTTTTTTGTATGACAACCTAAAATAAATTGTATATCGTTGGAAAGCTTACATATTCAGCTTTAATTAGATGCCCTAATCATATCTCTCAGTTGCTTAGCAAAAAGAAAAAAAATTTTTTAATCCATCAGCTGCAGAACAAAAAATAAGCTTTAATTTCAGATATTTTTTTCAATTTTTTTTTGTATGACAACCTATAATAAATTGTATATCGTTGGAAAGCTTACATCTTCAGCTTTAATTAGATGCCCTAATCATATCTCTCAGTTGCTTAGAAAAAAGAATAAAAATTTTTTAATCAATCAGCTGGAGAACAAAATAAAAAGCTTTAATTTCAGTTATTTTTTTCAATTTTTTTTTTTGTATGACAACCTATAATAAATTGTATATCGTTGGAAAGCTTACATCTTCAGCTTTAATTAGATGCCCTAGTCATATCTCTCAGTTGCTTAGAAAAAAGAATACAATTTTTTTAATCAATCAGCTGGAGAACAAAAAAAAAGCTTAAATTTCAGATATTTTTTTCAATTTTTTTTTTGTATGACAACCTATAATAAATTGTATATCGTTGGAAAGCTTACATCTTCAGCTTTAATTAGATGCCTCAATCATATCTCTCAGTTTACCCCCTTCGGGTAGGGGAAAAGAAAGAATATACCCGAGGTAGGCATGCCTGTCGTAAGAGGCGACTAAAATCCACCCTCCGTATACTGAGAATGACGTATACAAAATATGGAATGAATAAAACAGAAAGATATAATACCCCAGGTGGCAATTCACATTTTCTGGAAAATCCACCCTCTTCGGAGGTCGGCTCTAAGGATTCTGGGGAGAGCCAATTATTCCAATTCGAACACTTGATAAATCCGTTTTCAAGAAAACCCATGATAACTCGATCACCACCACCAACATCGAGTGTATCCGGGCAAAAGAGTCCGCCCAAAACGACAGAGCGTGCTAAAGAAGACTCAGAGAAAGTAGAAAGTCTTGTAAAAGACAATAAAGATCTTCGTCAAAGGCTCGACGAAACATTGCAACTCTATCAAGAGTTGAAAGAAGAAATAAAATTTCTAAGAAATGAAAATGAGGCCTTAAAGAAAGCACAGCAAGAAATCGATATTCTTCGCAAAGAAAATGTTATGTTGAAAAAAACTAAAACAGAAATAGAATCAAAAGAAACTCCACAGCAAGTGGATATTGTTGAATATAAAACAGACGAAGAAGAACTAGAACGTGAAACGAAAAGATCCTCAAAAAGACGTACCAAAAAACGTAAAGCTTCGTCCCCACCAGAGGGTGCATCCTCTTCCGAAACGGAAGAAGCGAATGTAGAAGTAAATAAAGAAAACGATAAAAATAACAAAGAAAAACCTGTTAAAATAAGGCCACCGCCACCGATTAATGTTGTCGGGGTTGCGGAGTTCAATAAATTACAAACTATTTTAAAGGCGTTACCGCCGCCGAATTTTAAAGTTACCTCGCTTAATAACAACAAGTGGAAAGTTTGTGTAAAAGACTCCGATAACTATCGTCTCCTTTCGCGAAGACTAAACGAAGAACAAGTAGAGTGGTACACATACGAAAACAAATCGGAAAGACCTCTACGCGTCGTGGCGAGGGGCTTACACTCCTCATGCCAAAATGATGTCATCAGTGATCTTAAAGAACAAAATTACAAGATTTTAAATGCTGAAAACATCGTCAAGAAGGTAAAACAACAAAAAGATAAAGAAACAGTCGTGGTACAACGTGGCCTCCCACTATTCATACTCACGTTTGATAAAACAGAAAAACTAGAGGAAATCTACAAAATTAAAACAATACTTAACCTCGTTGTAAAGATCGAACCTCTAAGAAACCGTACAAAGCAAGTACCTCAGTGTAAACGCTGTCAAGGCTTCAACCACACGCAAACCTATTGCAAAAAAGAACCTAGGTGTGTGAAATGCGCGGGAAAGCATTTAACTGCAGACTGTACCGGAAATAGCAAAACTCCAGCGAAGTGCATTAATTACAATGGAAGTCACCCGGCAAGCTATAGAGGCTGTGAAGTAGCCAAAGAGCTACAAAAACGCCGAGAAAAAACTCACACACAAAGAAAACCATTGAAGCAAACAGAAAACCCAATTTCTAAGACACCTAAAAGGGCAAATACAGTAAGACCCAATACCGGCAAAGAAAATCAAACGCCATCAACATCAAAGACGTCTCCAGAAAAAAGTAGTGCAAACTCATACGCCAAAGCGGCAGCTACACCCGTAATAAATCATCCTGAACCTGACGCATTTTCTCAATGTTTGGCTTTAATCTTGTCAAAATTTGAGGATCAGGTCAAACTTAATAATAAAATATGTGATAGGCTAGCTAAAATTGAAGAATTTATTCGACCCCAACGGTATACAAGAAAACATGATGGAAAACCTTAAAATTATTACGTGGAATTGTTGAAATTTACTTGTTATAAATTACTTTGTTAAAATTAATATAGCTTTCATTTCGTTTTGAGTTTTTAGATTTTATAAAAATAAATGTTTATTCCTAATTCTGATTTCAAATGAAATACTATTCTTTTTAATTCTCCGAAGAGATCTAAAATAACTTCCATTATTTCAATAGGTTATGGGCCCAGGCCACCTAATTGCATTTTGGATAAGAATTATAAAAGATTTTTGTTTTATTTGAAAATTCTGAATTTGAAAAATTTTTCAACGGTTATTAAGAAATGGCCGCCGGAGTACCGATTCCATTGGTAGAAAAATTGAGAGGAAGAGAGAATTATGATAACTGGAGCTTTGCAGTGAAAACTTTTCTGGAGCATGAAGAGCTTTGGAATTGCGTTCTTGGTACTGAAACCGACGCCAAGAAACTAAACAAGGCGAAATCAAAAATTATTTTATTGGTGGATCCAATAAATTATGTGCACATCAGGAGTGCAAAAACTGCAAAAGAAGTCTGGGATGCTTTGGAAAAAGCATTTTTGGACTCTGGTCTAAGTCGAAAGGTTGGACTGTTAAGAACGTTAATTACAACAACGTTAGAGAAATCTGCATCTGTGGAGGAGTATGTCGACAAAATAGTCTCTACAGCTCACAAACTTCGGGGAATTGGAATGGATATTTCCGAACTTTGGGTTGGAACTCTTTTACTGGCAGGCTTACCAGAAAAGTTTACTCCAATGATAATGGGATTAGAAAGTTCTGGTTTGGAAATAACTGGAGATTCTGTGAAGACGAAATTACTTCAAGACGTTGAATATGACAAAATTTCGAATGACGCCAATTCAGCTTTGTTTGGTGGGACGAAAAACAAGAACTCAAAATTGAAGCGTAGTACCAAATCCGTTCGTTGTTTTTCTTGCAACAAATTTGGTCACTACTCAAGAGATTGTCCTAAAGGAAAATGCCATTCAAATTCGGTTTTGTGCACTTCATTTGCTGCCAAAAGCTTTAATCGAAATGAGTGGTACATCGATTCTGGTGCGTCGTCACATATGACTTCAAATGACGAAGATCTTGAAAACATTAGGGCTCCGTCAAGAAGTCAAGTTATAATTGCCAATAACACTCATCTTGAAGTCAAAGCAATGGGCGATTTATCAATGAACCTGGTCATTGGAAAGCAAATTCGAACAGTTGTTGTCAAAGACGTGTTGTTTGTTCCAGAACTTTGTACTAACTTGTTGTCTGTAAGTCAGATGATATCAAACGGCAACACAGTAAAGTTTAGTTCCGATGGTTGTGATATCTTTAACAACAGAGGTGATGTCATAGGAAGAGCAAACCGAGAAGGTAATATGTACCGGCTTAACCTTCAACCTGAAGAAGCCAGCTTTATGTCATCAACCGAAAATAGTTTTGACTTGTGGCATCGTCGTATGGGACACATAAACGAAGACAGTCTGAAAAGATTACGAGACCTGGCGAGCGGAATAGAGTTTTCTGATGAGGTGGAACAAAAATGCATTGTGTGTATCAAGGGCAAACAATCAAGATTTCCATTTAAAACTTCTACAAACCGTTCAACAACTGTCCTGAATATCATCCATTCAGATTTATATGGGCCTATGTCAACAAACTCTCTCGGAGGTGCAAGATATTTCCTCACGTTCGTAGATGACCTGTCCAGATATGTCTTTGTTTATTTCCTCAAGTCAAAAGATGAAGTTTTCGAAAAATTTAAGAACTTCATGGCTTTTGTGGAGAATCAAACAGGAAAGACAATAAAAATTCTGCGAACAGACAATGGCCGTGAATTTTGCAATAAAGAAATGAGAAAATGTTTGGAAAGCAAAGGGATAAGACATCAAACGACAACCCCTTACACACCGGAACAGAATGGCGTCGCTGAACGGATGAATCGAACAATTGTAGAGCGTGCTAGGTGCTTATTGTTCGATGCGTCATTGCCAAAAGCATTGTGGGCCGAAGCCGTTTCAACATCTGTTTATCTGATAAATAGATCTCCCAATCGAAGCCTTCCAAACAAGACTCCTTTTGAATTGTGGTCAGGTGCTAAACCAGATATGAGCCATATTAGAGTATTTGGTTCTCAAGCAATGACACATATTCCAAAAGAAAAAAGAAAGAAGTTTGATTCGAAGAGTGAAGAACTAGTTTTTGTGGGATATTGTGAAGATACGAAGGGTTACAGGTTACTTCGAATGGGCACCAAAACGATCGTTAAGTCTCGAGATGTCATCTTTATTGAAAATAGAAAAGAACGTCAAGGTAAATATCTAACTAACCAACATATTGTTTTGCTCCCAGATCCGGAAGTTTTAACAACAGAAGAAGGTAATGAATCAAAAAAAAACATTGAAGAGTTATCTTCAGGGAGTGAAATGTTTTTTGGTTTTCCCGAATTTCCCCTGGAAAGTACTAATGAAGATATGAACTTGAATACCTCCGATTCTACTAACGAAGATCAAGAAATGAACTTAAATACCTCCGATTCTTTCGAAGATTGCTCCGATTCTTTTGAAGGTCCGTCAGATGAAGTTCGAAGATCTACACGTGTTAGAAAAGAAACTGTTTTTTATCCGAACCCCGTTACCTAAATGTCAGCAGATGCACAATCTTTCGATGATCCGAATAGTGTTCGTGAACTTGAAGAAAGATCTGATGCTGAGGTTTGGAAACAAGCAATGAAAGAAGAGTATAATGCCCTAATCAACAACAAAACTTGGATCTTATGCGATCTCCCAGATAATAAAAAGGCATTGAATTGCAAGTGGGTGTTTAAGTCGAAGAGAAATGTCAAAGGTGATATTGAACGTTACAAGGCTCGACTTGTCATAAAAGGCTGTTCTCAGAAACTGGGAATAGATTATGAAGAAACTTTTTCTCCAGTAGTGCGGTATGGCACGATACGATATCTTCTCAGTTTGGCAGCAAAATATGACCTGGAAATAACACAGATGGATGCAGTTACAGCTTTTTTGCAAGGCGATTTAAAAGATGAAATTTATATGATCCAACCAGAAGGTTTTGCAAAGGGAAATAAAGTTTGTAAATTGAAAAAATCTTTATACGGACTAAAACAAGCTAGCCGTATATGGAATCAAAAGCTTGACAAGGGACTTAAAGAAATTGGGCTAAAGAGATCTGAAGTGGATCAATGTGTATACTACAAGATTGATGAATCAAGAAGAATATACGTTGCAATCTATGTGGATGACTTGATCATTTTTAGTAATGATAAGAAATTGGAAACTGCTTTAAGAACAGCTCTTTTAGAAAAATTTCACATGAAAGATATTGGTAAGGCAAAGTTTGTCTTAGGTATGCGTATAACACAAGAAAAAGGAAAAGTCACACTTGACCAAGAACAGCACATCCATGATATGCTTACAAAATTCAACATGGTGGATTGCAATGCCGTCTCTACTCCTATGGATCCTGGTCAGAAGCTTGTTAAGTGTGATACAAACGATGAGCAGTTGACAAACGTTCCTTATCGAGAAGCTGTAGGCAGTTTGTTATATATATCACAAGTCTCAAGACCCGATATATCCTTTGCAATCAACAATGTTAGTCGATTTTGCAATAACCCGACGAAATCACATTGGGAAGCAGTTAAACGGATATTTCGATATCTGAAAGGCACAATGGATTTCAAACTGATTTACAAGCAAGATTTAAAATCAACTATTCAAGGGTTTTGCGATTCAGATTGGGCTTCAGATGTGAATGACAGACGTTCAGTAAGTGGCAATCTGTTTTTAGACCAAAGTGGTGCTATAACTTGGGCCACAAGAAGACAACCTACTGTTGCTCTTTCTACGACCGAAGCCGAATATATGTCGCTTAGTAATGGAACTCAAGAAGCTCTGTGGTTCAAGCAACTGAAGGAGGAACTTGACGAAAAAGTGTTATCCCCTATAATTTTATATTGCGATAACAAAAGTGCTCTCAGTCTAGCATCTGCAAACACTTTTCATGCTAGAACCAAGCACATAGATGTTCGACATCATTTCATTAGTCAACATATTGAAGACCAATCAATTAAATTACTTCATGTTTCATCACAAGAAATGAAAGCAGATGCTCTTACAAAAACCGTCACTAAAGACAGTTTAAACAAATTTTTAGAAGCTGTAGGTCTTGGCAAGCATTAATTTTAGTGGGAGTGTTGAAATTTACTTGTTATAAATTACTTTGTTAAAATTAATATAGCTTTCATTTCGTTTTGAGTTTTTAGATTTTATAAAAATAAATGTTTATTCCTAATTCTGATTTCAAATGAAATACTATTCTTTTTAATTCTCCGAAGAGATCTAAAATAACTTCCATTATTTCAATAGGAATGCCAATGGATTATGGCAGAGACTTGGAGAACTAGAAATGGTTATACGGGAACAAGATATTGACATTTGTTTGATATCAGAAACCCATGTTAAAAGAGAATCAAATTTCAATATAAACGGTTTTTTAAATTACCACGCAATTCATCCGTCGAACAAAGCAAGGGGCGGAGCATCATTATATATAAAAGAATGTATCAAACACTCGATTGGCTTAAAGCTTGAACTTGAATCGATGCAGCTTATAAGTGTGCAGGTTAAAACTAAACATGATGCATTGAATATATCATCAATATACTGCCCTCCGCGTTACAAAATCGATAGAAATGAATTTTTAAACTTACTAAAATCACTTAGACCAACGTTAATCATTGGTGGCGATTTTAACGCTAAACACACGTTTTGGTTCTCTAGATGCATATCTCAAAAGGGCCGAGCATTATACGAAGCCGGTATGGAGAATAATTGTGACTTTCATTCTACTGGAAAACCAACTTATTGGCCGGCAGATTCCTCCAAAATACCTGACCTGATTGATTTCTTTATAGTCAGGGGAATACCGTCAAATCGAATTAAAGTAACGGAATGCTTTGATCTTTTCTCTGACCACTCTCCCGTTATTCTCACAATGAGCGAAAGTCTTGTTAAAATTGAAATACCACCTAGGCTAACAAACGGTAAAACTAACTGGGAAGGCTTTAAGAAAGATATTGAGGATAATGTTGAATTAAGGGTATCACTACAAACACCTCTTCAGCTTGAAGCAGCGGTAGATAATTTTGTGAATATTATCCAAAAAGCCGCATGGAACAATACCCCTTGCCAAAGAGAAATTGCAGGGTACAAAGATGCTAAATATCCCCAAGAGATAAAAGACGTTCTTAAAGAAAAGCGAAAAGCGCGCAAAAAATGGCAACAAACTCGTGCTCCTCAACACAAATCTAATTTAAATCACTTAAGTAATTTACTTAAAAAGATGATATCAGATTTCAAGAACCGCGAAGCTAAAAATTACCTTGAAAATTTGACGGCAGGTAAAGAATCTAACTACTCTCTATGGAAAGCTATAAAAGCCACGAAAAAACCTAAGATTCCAGCACCTCCGATTATGAAAGACCAAAATGAATGGGCAAGAAGCGACAAAGAGAAAGCAAACGTTTTCGCTGATTACCTAGAGGAAACATTCAAACCATTCAATGGGCAAGCATTGAATGATAGTATAAATATGAATATAACGTCAAGTGAAAGCTTCATCACAAGAAATGTTACGCTTGCCGAATTAAACAAAGAAATTAAGAAGCTAAAGTCAAAAAAAGCTCCAGGATACGACTTAATTACTGCGGAAATTCTTAAAATGCTCCCACGGAAAGGTTTAATAAACCTCCTATACATAATGAATGCCACTCTTAGGTTAGAATATATTCCAAACCAATGGAAAGTCGCAGAAGTAATAATGGTCTTGAAACCTGGCAAACCATCACATGAAAAGAAATCATACAGACCCATTTCACTGCTTCCAGTAGTATCAAAGGTTTTTGAGAGAATATTTTTACAGCGCCTCCAGCCAATAATAGAAGAAAAAGGTCTTATACCTGAACACCAGTTCGGTTTTAGAAGCAAGCACTCGACGATTGATCAAGTACATAGAATCACCGATGTCATTGAGAAAGCTCTTGAAGAAAAGAAAATTTGTTCAGCGGTCTTTTTAGATGTGTCTCAAGCTTTTGATAAAGTATGGCACGAGGGTCTCAAATTCAAGTTAAGACAAGTCCTACCTGAAGGACTCTTTATCATTCTTAGAGAATATCTAGAGAACAGAATTTTTCGCGTTAGGCACGGAAATGATTACTCAGACTTTAGGGAAATAGTGGCTGGGGTACCACAAGGTAGTGTTTTAGGTCCCATTCTGTACCTTCTATTCACACGCGATATACCTCAAACAGAAAACACAATTGTAGCTACTTTTGCTGACGACACCGCAATACTTGCAGTAGGCAAAACAATTAACGAGTCGACAAGTAAATTGCAAAATGCTCTTAACAATGTCAATGAATGGACACAAACATGGCGAATAGCGCTTAACGAATTTAAGTCAGTCCACGTGGACTTTACATATAAGAAAATAAATAGACTACCTGTTTTTATTAATACTACTCAGGTCCCATTTGCAAATGAGGCAAAATATCTCGGGATGACTCTCGACGCGAAATTAAAATGGAAACCGCATGTTAAAAATAAATGTGATCAATTAAATATTAAGTTAAGAGAAATGTACTGGTTGCTCGGACAACATTCTAGACTTAGTATTGAAAACAAATTATTAGTTTACAAGCAAGTACTTAAGCCTGTCTGGACATATGGTATTCAACTCTGGGGTTGTACCCGCGATACAAATTTAAATAGATTACAAACCTTTGAAAATAAATTATTAAGATCAATTGTAAATGCGCCGTGGTATATAAGAAACGAAGATCTTCACAGGGATCTTGGAATCCCCACGGTTCGCGAAGAAATAAAAACGTTTGCCCAAAAACATCGAAAGGGGTTAGTCGAACATACTAATAGAACAATACTAGAAATACTCGACGAGACAAACTTAGTACGACGTTTGCGAAGGACTAAACCTTCCGATTTGGTACAGTGAAATTTTTCAATTTAATTCCTTTATTTCAAAATATCGGCATTGATTAATATAAATTTAAATGTTTTAGAGATTTTATTTGTTTAACTTCCTTTAAAGTATTTTTTTGATAACAAAATTTAAACCATTACTTAAATGATTTAATTTAAAACGAATGTTATTTATTTATTTTTAAATATCATCAGTAGGAACTTTCATCGGAAAGTTACCTACAACACGTAACTTAACTTCGAGAAAGATAAATTGCTAGATAAGTTCCATCTGAACTTAGTTGCAATCGGGAGGAGGAGGTGGTTTTAGTGGTTAAGAGTCCCACATATCTATGAGCACGCGTTTTCCGGGCCTCATAGAATCTTTTGAAGATTTCAACACCTACCCACGGACAAAAAAAAAAAAAAAAAAAAAACAATATCTCTCAGTTGCTTAGAAAAAAGAATAAAAATTTTTTAATAAATCAACTGCAGAACAAGAAAAAAAGCTTTAAATTCAGATATTTTTTTCAATTTTTTTTTGTATGACAACCTATAATAAATTGTATATCGTTGGAAAGCTTACATCTTCAGCTTTAATAAGATGCCCTTATCATATCTCTCAGTTGCTTAGAAAAAAGAATACAAAATTTTTAATCAATCAGCTGCAGAACAAAAAAAAGCTTTAATTTCAGATATTTTTTTCAATTTTTTTTTTGTATGACAACCTATAATATATTGTATATCGTTGGAAAGCTTACATCTTCAGCTTTAATTAAATGTCCTAATCATATCTCTCAGTTGCTTAGAAAAAAGAATACAAATTTTTTAATCAATCAGCTGGAGAACAAAAAAAAAAGCTTTAATTTCAGATATTTTTTTCAATTTTTTTTGTAGGACAACCTATAATAAATTGTATATCGTTGGAAAGCTTACATCTTCAGCTTTAATTAGATGCCCTAACCATATCTCTCAGTTGCTTAGAAAAAAGAATGGAAATTTTTTAATCAATCAACTGCACAACAAAAAAAAAAGCTTCAATTTCAGATATTTTTTTCAATTTTTTTTTGTATGACAACCTATAATAAATTGTATATCGTTGGAAAGCTTACATCTTCAGCTTTAATTAAATGCCCTAATCATATCTCTCAGTTGCTTAGAAAAAAGAATAAAAATTTTTTAATCAATCAGCTGTAGAACAAAAAAAAAGCTTTAATTTCAGATTTTTTTTTCAATTTTTTTTTGTATGATAACCTATAATAAATTGGATATCGTTGGAAAGCTTACATCTTCAGCTTAAAATTAGATGCCCTAATCATATCTCTCAGTTGCTTAGAAAAAAGAATACAAATATTTTAATCAATCAGCTGGAGAACAAAAAAAAAAAGCTTCAATTTCAGATATTTTTTTCAATTTTTTTTTGTATGACAACCTATAATAAATTGGATATCGTTGGAAAGCTCACATCTTCAGCTTTAATTAGATGCCCTAATCATATCTCTCAGTTGCTGAGAAAAAAGCATAAAAATTTTTTAATCAATCAGCTGCAGAACAAAATAAAAAGCTTTAATTTCAGATATTTTTTTCAATTTTTTTTTGTATGACAACCTATAATAAATTGTATATCGTTGGAAAGCTTACATCTTCAGCTTTAATTAGATGCCCTAGTCATATCTCTCAGTTGCTTAGAAAAAAGAATAAAATTTTTTTAATCAATCAGCTGGAGAACAAAAAAAAAGCTTAAATTTCAGATATTTTTTTCAATTTTTTTTTGTATGACAACCTATAATAAATTGTATATCGTTGGAAAGCTTACATCTTCAGCTTTAATTAGATGCCCTAACCATATTTCTCAGTTGCTTAGAAAAAAGAATAAAATTTTTTTAATTAATCAACTGCAGAACAAAAAAAAAGCTTTAAATTCAGATATTTTTTTCAATTTTTTTTGTATGACAACCTATAATAAATTGTATATCGTTGGAAAGCTTACATCTTCAGCTTTAATAGATGCCCTTATCATATCTCTCAGTTGCTTAGAAAAAAGAATAAAAATTTTTTAATCAATCAGCTGCAGAACAAAAAAAAGCTTTAATTTCAGATATTTTTTTCATTTTTTTTTTGTATGACAACCTATAATATATTGTATATCGTTGGAAAGCTTACATCTTCAGCTTTAATTAAATGCCCTAATCATATCTCTCAGTTGCTTAGAAAAAAGAATACAAATTTTTTAATCAATCAGCTGGAGAACAAAAAAAAAGCTTTAATTTCAGATATTTTTTTCAATTTTTTTTTGTAGGACAACCTATAATAAATTGTATATCGTTGGAAAGCTTACATCTTCAGCTTTAATTAGATGCCCTAATCATATCTCTCAGTTGCTTAGAAAAAAGAATGAAAATTTTTTAATCAATCAGCTGGAGAACAAAAAAAAAAGCTTTTATTTCAGATATTTTTTTCAATTTTTTTTTGTAGGACAACCTATAAAAAATTGTATATCGTTGGAAAGCTTACATCTTCAGCTTTAATTAGATGCCCTAACCATATCTCTCAGTTGCTTAGAAAAAAGAATGGACATTTTTTAATCAATCAACTGCAGAACAAAAAAAAAAGCTTCAATTTCAGATATTTTTTTCAATTTTTTTTTGTATGACAACCTATAATAAATTGTATATCGTTGGAAAGCTTACATCTTCAGCTTTAATTAGATGCCCTAATCATATCTCTCAGTTGCTTAGAAAAAAGAATAAAAATTTTTTAATCAATCAGCTGGAGAACAAAAAAAAAGCTTTAATTTCAGATATTTTTTTCAATTTTTTTTGTATGATAACCTATAATAAATTGGATATCGTTGGAAAGCTTACATCTTTAGCTTTAATTAGATGCCCTAATCATATCTCTCAGTTGCTTAGAAAAAAGAATAAAAATTTTTTAATCAATCAGCTGGAGAACAAAAAAAAAAAAGCTTCAATTTCAGATATTTTTTTCAATTTTTTTTTGTACGACAACCTATAATAAATTGGATATCGTTGGAAAGCTTACATCTTCAGCTTTAATTAGATGCCCTAATCATATCTCTCAGTTGCTAAGAAAAAAGAATAAAAATTTTTTAATCAATCAGCTGCAGAACAAAATAAAAAGCTTTAATTTCAGATATTTTTTTCAATTTTTTTTTTGTATGACAACCTATAATAAATTGTATATCGTTGGAAAGCTTACATCTTCAGCCTTAATTAGATGCCCTAATCATATCTCTCAGTTGCTTAGAAAAAAGAATAAAAATTTTTTAATCAATCAGCTGCAGAACAAAAAAAAAAGCCTTAATTTCAGATATTTTTTTCAATTTTTTTTTGTATGACAACCTACAATAAATTGTATATCGTTGGAAAGCTTTCATCTTCAGCTTAAATTAAATGCCCTTATCATATCTCTCAGTTGCTTAGAAAAAAGAATAAAATTTTTTTAATCAATCAGCTGCAGAACAAAAAAAAAAGCTTTAATTTCAGATATTTTTTTCAATTTTTTTTTAAATGACAACCTTTAATATATTGTATATCGTTGGAAAGCTTACATCTTCAGCTTTAATTAGATGCCCTAATCATATCTCTCAGTTGCTTAGGAAAAAGAATAAAAATTTTTTAATCAATCAGCTGGAGAACAAAAAAAAAAAGCTTTAATTTCACATATTTTTTTCAATTTTTTTTTGTATGACAACCTATAATAAATTGTATATCGTTGGAAAGCTTACATCTTCAGCTTTAATTAGATGCCCTAACCATATCTCTCAGTTGCTTAGAAAAAAGAATGAAAATTTTTTAATCAATCAACTGCTGAACAAAAAAAAAAGCTTCAATTTCAGATATTTTTTTCAATTTTTTTTTTTGTATGACAACCTATAATAAATTGTATATCGTTGGAAAGCTTACATCTTCAGCTTTAATTAGATGCCCTAATCATATCTCTCAGCTGCTTAGAAAAAAGAATACAAATTTTTTAATCAATCAGCTGCAGAACAAAAAAAACAGCTTTAATTTCAGATATTTTTTTCTATTTTTTTTTTGTATGACAACCTAAAATAAATTGTATATCGTTGGAAAGCTTACATATTCAGCTTTAATAAGATGCCCTTATCATATCTCTCAGTTGTTTAGAAAAAAGAATAAAAATTTTTTAATCAATCAGCTGGAGAACAAAATAAAAAGCTTTAATTTCAGATATTTTTTTCAATTTTTTTTTGTATGACAACCTATAATAAATTGTATATCGTTGGAAAGCGTACATCTTCAGCTTTAATAAGATGCCCTTATCATATCTCTCAGTTGCTTAGAAAAAAGAATAAATAATTTTTAATCAATCAGCTGCAGAACAAAAAAAAAGCTTTAATTTCAGATATTTTTTTCAATTTTTTTTTTGTATGACAACCTATAATAAATTGTATATCGTTGGAAAGCTTACATCTTCAGCTTTAATTAGATGCCCTTATCATATCTCTCAGTTGCTTAGAAAAAAGAATAAATAATTTTTAATCAATCAGCTGCAGAACAAAAAAAAAGCTTTAATTTCAGATATTTTTTTCAATTTTTTTTTGTATGACAACCTATAATAAATTGTATATCGTTGGAAAGCTTACATATTCAGCTTTAATAAGATGCCCTTATCATATCTCTCAGTTGCTTAGAAAAAAGAATAAAATATCAAAATATCAAATAAATATCAGCTGCAGAACAAAAAAAAAGCTTTAATTTCAGATGTTTTTTTCAATTTTTTTTGTATGACAACCTATAATATATTGTATATCGTTGGAAAGCTTACATCTTCAGCTTTAATAAGATGCCCTTATCATATCTATCAGTTGCTTAGAAAAAAGAATAAAATTTTTAATCAATCAGCTGGAGAACAAAAAAAAAAAAGCTTCAATTTAGATGCCCTAACCAGCTGCTTAGAAAAAAGAATAAAAATTTTTTAATCAATCAACTGCAGAACAAAAAAAAAAGCTTTAATTTCAGATATTTTTTTCAATTTTTTTTGTATGACAACCTATAATAAATTGTATATCGTTGGAAAGCTTACATCTTCAGCTTTAATAAGATGCCCTAATCATATCTCTCAGCTGCTTAGAAAAAAGAATAAAAATTTTTTAATCAATCAGCTGCAGAACAAAAAAAAGCTTTAATTTCAGATGTTTTTTTCAATTTTTTTTTGTATGACAACCTATAATAAATTGTATATCGTTGGAAAGCTTACATCTTCAGCTTTAATAAGATGCCCTTATCATATCTCTCAGTTGCTTAGAAAAAAGAATAAAAATTTTTTAATCAATCAGCTGCAGAACAAAAAAAAAGCTTTAATTTCAGATGTTTTTTTCAATTTTTTTTTGTATGACAACCTATAATATATTGTATATCGTTGGAAAGCTAACATCTTCAGCTTTAATAAGATGCCCTAATCATATCTCTCAGTTGCTTAGAAAAAAGAATAAAAATTTTTTAATCAATCAGCTGCAGAACAAAAAAAAAGCTTTAATTTCAGATATTTTTTTCAATTTTTTTTTGTATGACAACCTATAATAAATTGTATATCGTTGGAAAGCTTACATCTTCAGCTTTAATTAGATGCCCTAATCATATCTCTCAGTTGCTTAGAAAAAAGAATAAAATTTTTTAAATCAATCAGCTGGAGAACAAAAAAAAAAAGCTTCAATTTCAGATATTTTTTTCAATTTTTTTTTGTATGACAACCTATAATAAATTGTATATCGTTAAAAAGCTTACATCTTCAGCTTTAATAAGATGCCCTTATAATATCTCTCAGTTGCTTAGAAAAAAGAATAAAAATTTTTTAATCAATCAGCTGCAGAACAAAAAAAAAGCTTTAATTTCAGATATTTTTTTCAATTTTTTTTTGTATGACAACCTATAATAAATTATATATCGTTGGAAAGCTTACATCTTCAGCTTTAATTAGATGCCCTAGTCATATCTCTCAGTTGCTTAGAAAAAAGAATAAAATTTTTTTAATCAATCAGCTGGAGAACAAAAAAAAAAGCTTAAATTTCAGATATTTTTTTCAATTTTTTTTTGTATGACAACGTATAATAAATTGTATATCGTTGGAAAGCTTACATCTTAAGCTTTTATTAGATGCCCTAATCATATCTCTCAAGTGCTTAGAAAAAAGAACAAAAATTTTTTAATCAATCAACTGCAGAACAAAAAAAAAAAGCTTTAAATTCAGATATTTTTTTCAATTTTTTTTTGTATGACAACCTATAATAAATTGTATATCGTTGGAAAGCTTACATCTTCAGCTTTAATAAGATGCCCTTATCATATCTCTCAGTTGCTTAGAAAAAAGAATAAAATTTTTTAATCAATCAGCTGGA
This sequence comes from Episyrphus balteatus, assembly GCF_945859705.1. Taxonomy (NCBI): domain Eukaryota; kingdom Metazoa; phylum Arthropoda; class Insecta; order Diptera; family Syrphidae; genus Episyrphus; species Episyrphus balteatus. The sequence goes on from NC_079135.1 coordinate 60,150,523, forward strand.
GAACAAAAAAAAAAAGCTTCAATTTCAGATATTTTTTTCAATTTTTTTTTGTACGACAACCTATAATAAATTGTATATCGTTGGAAAGCTTACATCTTCAGCTTTAATTAAATGCCCTAATCATATCTCTCAGTTGCTTAGAAAAAAGAATAAAAATTTTTTAATCAATCAGCTGCAGAACAAAAAAAAGCTTTAATTTCAGATGTTTTTTTCAATTTTTTTTTTGTATGACAACCTATAATAAATTGTATATCGTTGGAAAGCTTACATCTTCAGCTTTAATTAGATGCCCTAATCATATCTCTCAGTTGCTAAGAAAAAAGAATAAAAAATTTTTAATCAATCAGCTGCAGAACAAAAAAAAAGCTTTAATTTCAGATATTTTTTTCAATTTTTTTTTGTTTGACAACCTATAATAAATTGTATATCGTTGGAAAGCTTTCATCTTCAGCTTTAATTAAATGCCCTAATCATATCTCTCAGTTGCTTAGAAAAAAGAATAAAATTTTTTTTATCAATCAGCTGGAGAACAAAAAAAAAAGCTTAAATTTCAGATATTTTTTTCAATTTTTTTTTGTATGACAACCTATAATAAATTGTATATCGTTGGAAAGCTTACATCTTCAGCTTTAATAAGATGCCCTAATCATATCTCTCAGTTGCTTAGAAAAAAGAATAAAAATTTTTTAATCAATCAGCTGCAGAACAAAAAAAAAGCTTAAATTTCAGATATTTTTTTCAATTTTTTTTTGTATGACAACCTATAATAAATTGTATATCGTTGGAAAGCTTACATCTTCAGCTTTAATAAGATGCCCTTATCATATCTCTCAGTTGCTTAGAAAAAAGAATAAATTTTTTTTATCAATCAGCTGGAGAACAAAAAAAAAGCTTCAATTTCAGATATTTTTTTCAATTTTTTTTTGTACGACAACCTATAATAAATTGTATATCGTTGGAAAGCTTACATCTTCAGCTTTAATAAGATGCCCTAATCATATCTCTCAGTTGCTTAGAAAAAAGAATAAAAATTTTTTAATCAATCAGCTGCAGAACAAAAAAAAAGCTTTAATTTCAGATATTTTTTTCAATTTTTTTTTGTATGACAACCTATAATAAATTGTATATCGTTAAAAAGCTTACATCTTCAGCTTTAATAAGATGCCCTTATCATATCTCTCAGTTGCTTAGAAAAAAGAATAAAAATTTTTTAATCAATCAGCTGCAGAACAAAAAAAAAGCTTTAATTTCAGATATTTTTTTCAATTTTTTTTTGTATGACAACCTATAATAAATTATATACCTATCGTTGGAAAGCTTACATCTTCAGCTTTAATTAGATGCCCTAGTCATATCTCTCAGTTGCTTAGAAAAAAGAATAAAATTTTTTTAATCAATCAGCTGGAGAACAAAAAAAAAAGCTTAAATTTCAGATATTTTTTTCAATTTTTTTTTGTATGACAACCTATAATAAATTGTATATCGTTGGAAAGCTTACATCTTCAGCTTTAATAAGATGCCCTTATCATATCTCTCAGTTGCTTAGAAAAAAGAATAAATTTTTTTTATCAATCAGCTGGAGAACAAAAAAAAAAGCTTCAATTTCAGATATTTTTTTCAATTTTTTTTTGTACGACAACCTATAATAAATTGTAAATCGTTGGAAAGCTTACATCTTCAGCTTTAATTAGATGCCCTAATCATATCTCTCAGTTGCTTAGAAAAAAGAATAAAAATTTTTTAATCAATCAGCTGCAGAACAAAAAAAAGCTTCAATTTCAGATGTTTTTTTCAATTTTTTTTTGTATGACAACCTATAATATATTGTATATCGTTGGAAAGCTTACATCTTCAGCTTTAATTAGATGCCCTAATCATATCTCTCAGTTGCTTAGAAAAAAGAATACAAATTTTTTAATCAATCAGCTGGAGAACAAAAAAAAAGCTTTAATTTCAGATATTTTTTTCAATTTTTTTTTGTATGACAACCTATAATATATTGTATATCGTTGGAAAGCTTTCATCTTCAGCTTTAATTAAATGCCCTAATCATATCTCTCAGTTGCTTAGAAAAAAGAATACAAATTTTTTTATCAATCAGCTGGAGAACAAAAAAAAAAGCTTAAATTTCAGATATTTTTTTCAATTTTTTTTGTATGACAACCTATAATAAATTGTATATCGTTGGAAAGCTTACATCTTCAGCTTTAATTAGATGACCTAACCATATTTCTCAGTTGCTTAGAAAAAAGAATAAAAATTTTTTAATTAATCAAATGCAGAACAAAAAAAAAGCTTTAAATTCAGATATTTTTTTCAATTTTTTTTGTATGACAACCTATAATAAATTGTATATCGTTGGAAAGCTTACATCTTCAGCTTTAATTAGATGCCCTAATCATATCTATCAGTTGCTTAGAAAAAAGAATAAAAATTTTTTAATCAATCAGCTGGAGAACAAAAAAAAAAGCTTTAATTTCAGATATTTTTTTCAATTTTTTTTGTATGACAACCTATAATAAATTGTATATCGTTGGAAAGCTTACATCTTCAGCTTTAATTAGATGCCATAATCATATCTCTCAGTTGCTTAGAAAAAAGAATAAAAATTTTTTAATCAATCAGCTGCAGAACAAAAAATAAAGCTTTAATATCAGATATTTTTTTCAATTTTTTTTTGTATGACAACCTATAATAAATTGTATATCGTTGGAAAGCTTACATCTTCAGCTTTAATAAGATGCCCTTATCATATCTCTCAGTTGCTAAGAAAAAAGAATAAAAATTTTTTAATCAATCAGCTGGAGAACAAAAAAAAAAGCTTTAATTTCAGATATTTTTTTCAATTTTTTTTTGTATGACAACCTATAATAAATTGTATATCGTTGGAAAGCTTACATCTTCAGCTTTAATTAGATGCCCTAATCATATCTCTCAGTTGCTTAGAAAAAAGAATACAAATTTTTTAATCAATCAGCTGCAGAACAAAAAAAAAGCTTTAATTTCAGATATTTTTTTCAATTTTTTTTTGTATGACAACCTATAATAAATTGTATATCGTTGGAAAGCTTACATCTTCAGCTTTAATAAGATGCCCTTATCATATCTCTCAGTTGCTTAGGAAAAAGAATAAAAATTTTTTAATCAATCAGCTGGAGAACAAAAAAAAAAGCTTTAATTTCAGATATTTTTTTCAATTTTTTTTTGTATGACAACCTATAATAAATTGTATATCGTTGGAAAGCTTACATCTTCAGCTTTAATTAGATGCCCTAGTCATATCTCTCAAGTGCTTAGAAAAAAGAATAAAAATTTTTTAATCAATCAGCTGGAGAACAAAAAAAAAAAAGCTTCAATTTCAGATATTTTTTTCAATTTTTTTTTGTATGACAACCTATAATAAATTGTATATCGTTGGAAAGCTTACATCTTCAGCTTAAATAAGATGCCCTTATCATATCTCTCAGTTGCTTAGAAAAAAGAATAAAAATTTTTTAATCAATCAGCTGGAGAACAAAAAAAAAAAAGCTTCAATTTCAGATATTTTTTTCAATTTTTTTTTGTATGACAACCTATAATATATTGTATATCGTTGGAAAGCTTACATCTTCAGCTTTAATTCGATACCCTAATCATATCTCTCAGTTGCTTAAAAAAAAGAATAAAAATTTTTTTAATCAATCAGCTGCAGAACAAAAAAAAAAGCTTTAATTTCAGATGTTTTTTTCAATTTTTTTTTTGTATGACAACCTATAATATATTGTATATCGTTGGAAAGCTTACATCTTCAGCTTTAATTAGATGCCCTAATCATATCTCTCAGTTGCTTAGAATAAAGAATAAAATTTTTTTAATCAATCAGCTGCAGAACAAAAAAAAAGCTTTAATTTCAGATATTTTTTTCAATATTTTTTTGTATGACAACCTATAATAAATTGTATATCGTTGGAAAGCTTACATCTTCAGCTTTAAATAGATGCCCTAGTCATATCTCTCAGTTGCTTAGAAAAAAGAATAAAAATTTTTTAATCAATCAGCTGCAGAACAAAAAAAAAGCTTAAATTTCAGATATTTTTTTCAATTTTTTTTTGTATGACAACCTATAATTAATTGTATATCGTTGGAAAGCTTACATCCTCAGCTTTAATAAGATGCCCTTATCATATCTCTCAGTTGCTTAGAAAAAAGAATAAAATTTTTTAATCAATCAGCTGGAGAACAAAAAAAAAAGCTTCAATTTCAGATATTTTTTTCAATTTTTTTTTGTACGACAACCTATAATAAATTGTATATCGTTGGAAAGCTAACATCTTCAGCTTTAATTAAATGCCCTAATCATATCTCTCAGTTGCTTAGAAAAAAGAATAAAAATTTTTTAATCAATCAGCTGCAGAACAAAAAAAAGCTTTAATTTCAGATGTTTTTTTCAATTTTTTTTTTGTATGACAACCTATAATATATTGTATATCGTTGGAAACCTTACATCTTCAGCTTTAATTAGATGCCCTAATCATATCTCTCAGTTGCTAAGAAAAAAGAATAAAAAATTTTTAATCAATCAGCTGCAGAACAAAAAAAAAGCTTTAATTTCAGATATTTTTTTCAATTTTTTTTTGTATGACAACCTATAATAAATTGTATATCGTTGGAAAGCTTTCATCTTCAGCTTTAATTAAATGCCCTAATCATATCTCTCATTTGCTTAGAAAAAAGAATAAAATTTTTTGTATCAATCAGCTGGAGAACAAAAAAAAAAGCTTAAATTTCAGATATTTTTTTCAATTTTTTTTTGTATGACAACCTATAATAAATTGTATATCGTTGGAAAGCTTACATCTTCAGCTTTAATTAGATGCCCTAACCATATTTCTCAGTTGCTTAGAAAAAAGAATAAAATTTTTTTAATTAATTAACTGCAGAACACAAAAAAAGCTTTAAATTCAGATATTTTTTTCAATTTTTTTTTTGTATGACAACCTATAATAAATTGTATATCGTTGGAAAGCTTACATCTTCAGCTTTAATAAGATGCCCTTATCATATCTCTCAGTTGCTTAGAAAAAAGAATAAAAATTTTTTAATCAATCAGCTGCAGAACAAAAAAAAAGCTTTAATTTCAGATATTTTTTTCAATTTTTTTTTGTATGACAACCTATAATAAATTGTATATCGTTAAAAAGCTTACATCTTCAGCTTTAATAAGATGCCCTTATCATATCTCTCAGTTGCTTAGAAAAAAGAATAAAAATTTTTTAATCAATCAGCTGCAGAACAAAAAAAAAGCTTTAATTTCAGATATTTTTTTCAATTTTTTTTTGTATGACAACCTATAATAAATTATATATCGTTGGAAAGCTTACATCTTCAGCTTTAATTAGATGCCCTAGTCATATCTCTCAGTTGCTTAGAAAAAAGAATAAAATTTTTTTAATCAATCAGCTGGAGAACAAAAAAAAAAGCTTAAATTTCAGATATTTTTTTCAATTTTTTTTTGTATGACAACCTATAATAAATTGTATATCGTTGGAAAGCTTACATCTTCAGCTTTAATAAGATGCCCTTATCATATCTCTCAGTTGCTTAGAAAAAAGAATAAATTTTTTTTATCAATCAGCTGGAGAACAAAAAAAAAAGCTTCAATTTCAGATATTTTTTTCAATTTTTTTTTGTACGACAACCTATAATAAATTGTATATCGTTGGAAAGCTTACATCTTCAGCTTTAATTAGATGCCCTAATCATATCTCTCAGTTGCTTAGAAAAAAGAATAAAAATTTTTTAATCAATCAGCTGCAGAACAAAAAAAAGCTTTAATTTCAGATGTTTTTTTCAATTTTTTTTTTTATGACAACCTATAATATATTGTATATCGTTGGAAAGCTTACATCTTCAGCTTTAATTAGATGACCTAACCATATTTCTCAGTTGCTTAGAAAAAAGAATAAAAATTTTTTAATTAATCAAATGCAGAACAAAAAAAAAGCTTTAAATTCAGATATTTTTTTCAATTTTTTTTGTATGACAACCTATAATAAATTGTATATCGTTGGAAAGCTTACATCTTCAGCTTTAATTAAATGCCCTAATCATATCTATCAGTTGCTTAGAAAAAAGAATAAAAATTTTTTAATCAATCAGCTGGAGAACAAAAAAAAAGCTTTAATTTCAGATATTTTTTTCAATTTTTTTTGTATGACAACCTATAATAAATTGTATATCGTTGGAAAGCTTACATCTTCAGCTTTAATTAGATGCCCTAATCATATCTCTCAGTTGCTTAGAAAAAAGAATAAAAATTTTTTAATCAATCAGCTGCAGAACAAAAAATAAAGCTTTAATATCAGATATTTTTTTCAATTTTTTTTTGTATGACAACCTATAATAAATTGTATATCGTTGGATAGCTTACATCTTCAGCTTTAATTAGATTCCCTAATCATATCTCTCAGTTGCTTAGAAAAAAGAATAAAAATTTTTTAATCAATCAGCTGCAGAACAAAAAAAAAGCTTTAATTTACGATGTTTTTTTCAATTTTTTTTTGTATGACAACCTATAATATATTGTATATCGTTGGAAAGCTTACATCTTCAGCTTTAATTAGATGCCCTAATCATATCTCTCAGTTGCTTAGAAAAAAGAATAAAAATTTTTTAATCAATCAGCTGCAGAACAAAAAAAAAGCTTTAATTTCAGATATTTTTTTCAATTTTTTTTTGTATGACAACCTATAATACACTTAGGAGCAAAAAAAGGGAATCAAAAAATGAGTTTTGTAAAAACGATAATTGGTGAGGATGCAATTGACACACATGAATGTTAATTGCACCATTAAAAAGCTTAAAACAAAAGCTTTAAATCAATGCTAGGAATTAAAAAAACCGTTCACTTTATAAAGATCCAATCAACATAAATGAAGCATGTAAGGAAAAATAAACTGAAATTGAAACAGAGAGTATCTGAAAAATTTACCATTTTAAAAAAATGAAGTGCAATTTATTGACAGATAACGTCAATAGTAACGTAATGAAAAAAAAACTGAAATTGAAGTAGAGAGTATCATGAAAATTCAACATTTAGACAAAAATTAAGTGCAATTGATTGACAGATAGCGATGATACTATCGTACGCATTTTTATGTTTTACCAACAATTCAAAAGTAAAAAATTCAAGCTTTTAGATGAAACCATGAAACTTGAAGAAACATTATTTTATCCATTGCATTTTTGGTTTTTAATAAAAATAATTTATTTGATTCCGTTTTTTTGCTCCTAAGTGTATATTGTATATCGTTGGAAAGCTTACATCTTCAGCTTTAATTAAATGCCCTAATCATATCTCTCAGTTGCTTAGAAAAAAGAATACAAATTTTTTAATCAATCAGCTGGAGAACAAAAAAAAAAGCTTCAATTTCAGATATTTTTTTCAATTTTTTTTTGTATGACAACCTATAATAAATTATATATCGTTGGAAAGCTTACATCTTCAGCTTTAATAAGATGCCCTAGTCATATCTCTCAGTTGCTTAGAAAAAAGAATAAAAATTTTTTAATCAATCAGCTGCAGAACAAAAAAAAAAGCTTAAATTTCAGATATTTTTTTCAATTTTTTTTTGTATGACAACCTATAATAAATTATATATCGTTGGAAAGCTTACATCTTCAGCTTTAAATAGATGCCCTAGTCATATCTCTCAGTTGCTTAGAAAAAAGAATAAAAATTTTTTAATCAATCAGCTGCAGAACAAAAAAAAAGCTTTAATTTCAGATGTTTTTTTCAATTTTTTTTTTGTATGACAACCTATAATATATCGATATCGTTGGAAAGCTTACATCTTCAGCTTTAATTAAATGCCCTAATCATATCTCTCAGTTGCTTGGAATAAAGAATAAAAATTTTTTAATCAATCAGCTGCAGAACAAAAAAAAAGCTTTAATTTCAGATATTTTTTTCAATATTTTTTTGTATGACAACCTATAATAAATTGTATATCGTTGGAAAGCTTACATCCTCAGCTTTAATAAGATGCCCTTATCATATCTCTCAGTTGCTAAGAAAAAAGAATAAAAATTTTTTAATCAATCAGCTGCAGAACAAAAAAAAAGCTTTAATTTCAGATATTTTTTTCAATTTTTTTTTGTATGACAACCTATAATATATTGTATATCGTTGGAAAGCTTACATCTTCAGCTTTAATTGAATGCCCTAATCATATCTCTCAGTTGCTTAGAAAAAAGAATACAAATTTTTTAATCAATCAGCTGGAGAACAAAAAAAAAAGCTTTAATTTCAGATATTTTTTTCAATTTTTTTTTGTAGGACAACCTATAATAAATTGTATATCGTTGGAAAGCTTATATCTTCAGCTTTAATAAGATGCCCTTATCATATCTCTCAGTTGCTTAGAAAAAAGAATAAAATTTTTTTAATCAATCAGCTGCAGAACAAAAAAAAAGCTTTAATTTCAGATGTTTTTTTCAATTTTTTTTTGTATGACAACCTATAATATATTGTATATCGTTGGAAAGCTAACATCTTCAGCTTTAATTAGATGTCCTAATCATATCTCTCAGTTGCTTAGAAAAAAGAATAAAAATTTTTTAGTCAATCAGCTGCAGAACAAAAAAAAAGCTTTAATTTCAGATATTTTTTTCAATTTTTTTTTGTATGACAACCTATAATAAATTGTATATCGTTGGAAAGCTTACATCTTCAGCTTTAATTAAATGCATTAATCATATCTCTCAGTTGCTTAGAAAAAAGAATAAAATTTTTTTAATCAATCAGCTGGAGAACAAAAAAAAAAAGCTTCAATTTCAGATATTTTTTTCAATTTTTTTTTGTATATCAACCTATAATAAATTGTATATCGTTAAAAAGCTTACATTTTCAGCTTTAATAGGATGCCCACGGGTCGTTTGAACGCGACACTACTCGAAGTGTCTTGCACTCCATATGTTTTGATGCAGAAATGTTCCTTGGGGTCTAAATAGTAAGAAAAAAGCTTTTTTAAATTTTCTATCGAGCTATTCGTTTTTTATGAGCTTAATAAGTTATGAAAAAACGTACTTTTACGTACTTTTTCACACGTTTTTGTTAATAACTCTGTTAATTATAATAGTAGAAACTCAAATAATGGCTCTATTTTTAGAAGAAATATGCCTCTTTTTAACGGCATTTGAATCAAATTAGTGGCATTTTTAGATCTTCAGATATTCGAATCTAAGTCCGTTCATTTTTTCTGCCCAATTCGATTTCACTAATCAAAAAGTTTTTTTTTATAGAAGTCGGGGTATACTTTTCTAATGGTTTTTCGTATGCTGAAAACGAATCCGAAGTCAAAAAAATTCCATCATATCAAGTTTTTAAGATATTACCGTTAGAAAATCAAAAATACCCTTTTTTAACAGTTTTTGAGGTTATGTCATCTTGCGTGATAATTTTTTATAATTACATTTGTAGCGGTTTCTTAAAGAACTAAGTTTCTTCTTTTAAAATCCGTTTAAATCATTTCGATATCGCTTTTCTTCTCCGAAAAATCTTAAAATCAATTCAACATGTTTGGTGAATATTCTCTATGAAAAAAAATCTTATGTTCGTTTGGGTTTCATGGCAAATCGCTAAAAATGTTTGCATTCCTTTAAGTTTTTTGGTTACTCAAAAATTTTCTTACCCATAAACTAACCAAAAAACTTAAAGGGATGCAAAAATTTTAAGCGATTTGCCATGAAACCCAAACGAACATAAGATTTTTTTCATACAGAATATTCACCAAACATGTTGAATTGATTTTAAGATTTTTCGGAGAAGAAAAGCGATATCGAAATGATTTAAACGGATTTTAAAAGAAGAAACTTAGTTCTTTAAGAAACCGCTACAAATGTAATTATAAAAAATTATCACGCAAGATGACATAACCTCAAAAACTGTTAAAAAAGGGTATTTTTGATTTTCTAACGGTAATATCTCAAAAACTTGATATGATGGAATTTTTTTGACTTCGGATTCGTTTTCAGCATACGAAAAACCATTAGAAAAGTATACCCCGACTTCTATAAAAAAAACTTTTTGATTAGTGAAATCGAATTGGGCAGAAAAAATGAACGGACTTAGATTCGAATATCTGAAGATCTAAAAATGCCACTAATTTTATTCAAATGCCGTTAAAAAGAGGCATATTTCTTCTAAAAATAGAGCCATTATTTGAGTTTCTACTATTATTATTAACAGAGTTATTAACAAAAACGTGTGAAAAAGTACGTAAAAGTACGTTTTTTCATAACTTATTAAGCTCATAAAAAACGAATAGCTCGATAGAAAATTTAAAAAAAGCTTTTTTCTTACTATTTAGACCCCAAGGAACATTTCTGCATCAAAACATATGGAGTGCAAGACACTTCGAGTAGTGTTCAAACGACCCGTGTGCCCTTATCATATCTCTCAGTTGCTTAGCAAAAAGAATAAAAATTTTTTAATCAATCAGCTGCAGAACAAAAAAAAAAAAGATTCAATTTCAGATATTTTTTTCAATTTTTTTTTGTATGACAACCTATAATAAATTGTATATCATTGGAAAGCTTACATCTACAGCTTTAATAAGATGCCCTTATCATATCTCTCAGTTGCTTAGAAAAAAGAATAAAAATTTTTTAATCAATCAGCTGCAGAACAAAAAAAAAGCTTTAATTTCAGATGTTTTTTTCAATTTTTTTTTGTATGACAACCTATAATATATTGTATATCGTTGGAAAGCTTACATCTTCAGCTTTAATTAGATGCCCTTATCATATCTTCAGTTGCTTAGAAAAAAGAATAAAAATTTTTTAATCAATCAGCTGCAGAACAAAAAAAAAGCTTTAATTTCAGATATTTTTTTCAATTTTTTTTTGTATGACAACCTATAATAAATTATATATCGTTGGAAAGCTTACATCTTCAGCTTTAATTAGATGCCCTAGTCATATCTCTCAGTTGCTTAGAAAAAAGAATAAAAATTTTTTAATCAATCAGCTGGAGAACAAAAAAAAAAGCTTAAATTTCAGATATTTTTTTCAATTTTTTTTTGTATGACAACCTATAATAAATTGTATATCGTTGGAAAGCTTACATCTAAAGCTTTTATTAGATGCCCTAATCATATCTCTCAGTTGCTTAGAAAAAAAAATAAAAATTTTTTAATCAATCAACTGCAGAACAAAAAAAAAAGCTTTAAATTCAGATATTTTTTTCAATTTTTTTTTGTATGACAACCTATAATAAATTGTATATCGTTGGAAAGCTTACATCTTCAGCTTTAATAAGATGCCCTTATCATATCTCTCAGTTGCTTAGAAAAAAGAATAAAATTTTTTAATCAATCAGCTGGAGAACAAAAAAAAAAGCTTAAATTTCAGATATTTTTTTCAATTTTTTTTTGTATGACAACCTATAATAAATTGTATATCGTTGGAAAGCTTACATCTTCAGCTTTAATTAGATGCCCTAACCATATTTCTCAGTTGCTTAGAAAAAAGAATAAAAAATTTTTAATTAATCAACTGCAGAACAAAAAAAAAGCTTTAAATTCAGATATTTTTTTCAATTTTTTTTGTATGACAACCTATAATAAATTGTATATCGTTGGAAAGCTTACATATTCAGCTTTAATAAGATGCCCTTATCATATCTCTCAGTTGCTTAGAAAAAAGAATAAAAATTTTTTAATCAATCAGCTGCAGAACAAAAAAAAAGCTTTAATTTCAGATATTTTTTTCAATTTTTTTTTGTATGACAACCTATAATATATTGTATATCGTTGGAAAGCTTACATCTTCAGCTTTAATTAAATGCCCTAATAATATCTCTCAGTTGCTTAGAAAAAAGAATAAAAATTTTTTAATCAATCAGCTGGAGAACAAAAAAAAAAGCTTTAATTTCAGATATTTTTTTCAATTTTTTTTGTAGGACAACCTATAATAAATTGTATATCGTTGGAAAGCTTACATCTTCAGCTTTAATTAGATGCCCTAACCATATCTCTCAGTTGCTTAGAAAAAAGAATGAAAATTTTTTAATCAATCAACTGCAGAACAAAAAAAAAGCTTCAATTTCAGATATTTTTTTCAATTTTTTTTTGTATGACAACCTATAATAAATTGTATATCGTTGGAAAGCTTACATCTTCAGCTTTAATTAAATGCCCTAATCATATCTCTCAGTTGCTTAGAAAAAAGAATACAATTTTTTTAATCAATCAGCTGCAGAACAAAAAAAAAGCTTTAATTTCAGATATTTTTTTCAATTTTTTTTTGTATGACAACCTAAAATAAATTGTATATCGTTGGAAAGCTTACATATTCAGCTTTAATTAGATGCCCTAATCATATCTCTCAGTTGCTTTGAAAAAAGAATAAAAATTTTTTAATCAATCAGCTGCAGAACAAAAAAAAAAGCTTTAATTTCAGATATTTTTTTCAATTTTTTTTTGTATGACAATCTATAATAAATTGTATATCGTTGGAAAGCTTACATCTTCAGCTTTAATTAGATGCCCTAATCATATCTCTCAGTTGCTTAGAAAAAAGAATAAAAATTTTTTAATCAATCAGCTGGAGAACAAAATAAAAAGCTTTAATTTCAGTTATTTTTTTCAATTTTTTTTTTGTATGACAACCTATAATAAATTGTGTATCGTTGGAAAGCTTACATCTTCAGCTTTAATTAGATGCCCTAGTCATATCTCTCAGTTGCTTAGAAAAAAGAATACAATTTTTTTAACCAATCAGCTGGAGAACAAAAAAAAAGCTTAAATTTCAGATATTTTTTCCAATTTTTTTTTGTATGACAACCTATAACAAATTGTATATCGTTGGAAAGCTTACATCTTCAGCTTTAATTAGATGCCTTAATCATATCTCTCAGTTGCTTAGAAAAAAGAATAAAATTTTTTTAATCAATCAACTGCAGAACAAGAAAAAAAGCTTTAAATTCAGATATTTTTTTCAATTTTTTTTTGTATGACAACCTATAATAAATTGTATATCGTTGGAAAGCTTACATCTTCAGCTTTAATAAGATGCCCTTATCATATCTCTCAGTTGCTGAGAAAAAAGAATAAATAAATTTTAATCAATCAGCTGCAGAACAAAAAAAAAGCTTTAATTTCAGATATTTTTTTCAATTTTTTTTTGTATGACAACCTATAATATATTGTATATCGTTGGAAAGCTTACATCTTCAGCTTTAATTAAATGCCCTAATCATATCTCTCAGTTGCTTAGAAAAAAGAATACAAATTTTTTAATCAATCAGCTGGAGAACAAAAAAAAAAGCTTTAATTTCAGATATTTTTTTCAATTTTTTTTGTAGGACAACCTATAATAAATTGTATATCGTTGGAAAGCTTACATCTTCAGCTTTAATTAGATGCCCTAACCATATCTCTCAGTTGCTTAGAAAAAAGAATGGAAATTTTTTAATCAATCAACTGCAGAACAAAAAAAAAAGCTTCAATTTCAGATATTTTTTTTAATTTTTTTTTTGTATGACAACCTATAATAAATTGTATATCGTTGGAAAGCTTACATCTTCAGCTTTAATTAAATGCCCTAATCATATCTCTCAGTTGCTTAGAAAAAAGAATAAAAATTTTTTAATCAATCAGCTGGAGAACAAAAAAAAAGCTTTAATTTCAGATATTTTTTTCAATTTTTTTTGTATGATAACCTATAATAAATTGGATATCGTTGGAAAGCTTACATCTTCAGCTTTAATTAGATGCCCTAATCATATCTCTCAGTTGCTTAGAAAAAAGAATAAAAATTTTTTAATCAATCAGCTGGAGAACAAAAAAAAAAAACTTCAATTTCAGATATTTTTTTCAATTTTTTTTTGTATGACAACCTATAATAAATTGGATATCGTTGGAAAGCTTACATCTTCAGCTTTAATTAGATGCCCTAATCATATCTCTCAGTTGCTGAGAAAAAAGAATAACAATTTTTTAATCAATCAGCTGCAGAACAAAATAAAAAGCTTTAATTTCAGATATTTTTTTCAATTTTTTTTGTATGATAACCTATAATAAATTGGATATCGTTGGAAAGCTTACATCTTCAGCTTTAATTAGATGCCCTAATCATATCTCTCAGTTGCTTAGAAAAAAGAATACAATTTTTTTAATCAATCAGGTGGAGAACAAAAAAAAAAAGCTTAAATTTCAGATATTTTTTTCAATTTTTTTTTGTATGACAACCTATAAAAAATTGTATGTCGTTGGAAAGCTTACATCTTCAGCTTTAATTAGATGCCCTAGTCATATCTCTCAGTTGCTTCGAAAAAAGAATACAAATTTTTTTAATCAATCAGCTGGAGAACAAAAAAAAAAGCTTTAATTTCAGATATTTTTTTCAATTTTTTTTTGTATGACAACCTATAATAAATTGTATATCGTTGGAAAGCTTACATCTTCAGCTTTAATTAGATGCCCTAATCATATCTCTCAGTTGCTTAGAAAAAAGAATACAATTTTTTTTATCAATCAGCTGCAGAACAAAAAAGCTTTAATTTCAGATATTTTTTTCAATTTTTTTTGTATGACAACCTATAATAAATTGTATATCGTTGGAAAGCTTACATCTTCAGCTTTAATTAGATGCCCTAGTCATATCTCTCAGTTGCTTAGAAAAAAGAATAAACATTTTTTAATCAATCAGCTGGAGAACAAAAAAAAAAGCTTAAATTTCAGATATTTTTTTCAATTTTTTTTTGTATGACAACCTATAATAAATTGTATATCGTTGGAAAGCTTACATCTTCAGCTTTAATTAGATGCCCTAGTCATATCTCACAGTTGCTTAGAAAAAAGAATAAAAATTTTTTTTAATCAATCAGCTGGAGAACAAAAAAAAAAGCTTTAATTTCAGATATTTTTTTCAATTTTTTTTTGTATGACAACCTATAATAAATTGTATATCGTTGGAAAGCTTACATCTTCAGCTTTAATTAGATGCCCTAGTCATATCTCTCAGTTGCTTAGAAAAAAGAATACAATTTTTTTAATCAATCAGCTGGAGAACAAAAAAAAAAAGCTTAAATTTCAGATATTTTTTTCAATTTTTTTTTGTATGACCACCTATAATAAATTGGATATCGTTGGAAAGCTTACATCTTCAGCTTTAATTAGATGCCCTAATCATATCTCTCAGTTGCTGAGAAAAAAGAATAACAATTTTTTAATCAATCAGCTGCAGAACAAAATAAAAAGCTTTAATTTCAGATATTTTTTTCAATTTTTTTTGTATGATAACCTATAATAAATTGGATATCGTTGGAAAGCTTACATCTTCAGCTTTAATTAGATGCCCTAATCATATCTCTCAGTTGCTTAGAAAAAAGAATACAATTTTTTTAATCAATCAGGTGGAGAACAAAAAAAAAAAGCTTAAATTTCAGATATTTTTTTCAATTTTTTTTTGTATGACAACCTATAAAAAATTGTATGTCGTTGGAAAGCTTACATCTTCAGCTTTAATTAGATGCCCTAGTCATATCTCTCAGTTGCTTCGAAAAAAGAATACAAATTTTTTTAATCAATCAGCTGGAGAACAAAAAAAAAAGCTTTAATTTCAGATATTTTTTTCAATTTTTTTTTGTATGACAACCTATAATAAATTGTATATCGTTGGAAAGCTTACATCTTCAGCTTTAATTAGATGCCCTAATCATATCTCTCAGTTGCTTAGAAAAAAGAATACAATTTTTTTTATCAATCAGCTGCAGAACAAAAAAGCTTTAATTTCAGATATTTTTTTCAATTTTTTTTGTATGACAACCTATAATAAATTGTATATCGTTGGAAAGCTTACATCTTCAGCTTTAATTAGATGCCCTAATCATATCTCTCAGTTGCTTAGAAAAAAGAATAAACATTTTTTAATCAATCAGCTGGAGAACAAAAAAAAAAGCTTAAATTTCAGATATTTTTTTCAATTTTTTTTTGTATGACAACCTATAATAAATTGTATATCGTTGGAAAGCTTACATCTTCAGCTTTAATTAGATGCCCTAGTCATATCTCACAGTTGCTTAGAAAAAAGAATAAAAATTTTTTTTAATCAATCAGCTGGAGAACAAAAAAAAAAGCTTTAATTTCAGATATTTTTTTCAATTTTTTTTTGTATGACAACCTATAATAAATTGTATATCGTTGGAAAGCTTACATCTTCAGCTTTAATTAGATGCCCTAGTCATATCTCTCAGTTGCTTAGAAAAAAGAATACAATTTTTTTAATCAATCAGCTGGAGAACAAAAAAAAAAAGCTTAAATTTCAGATATTTTTTTCAATTTTTTTTTGTATGACCACCTATAATATATTGTATATCGTTGGAAAGCTTACATCTTCAGCTTTAATTAGATGCCTTAATCATATCTCTCAGTTGCTTAGAAAAAAGAATAAAAAATTTTTAATCAATCAGCTGCAGAACAAAAAAAAAAGCTTTAATTTCAGATATTTTTTTCAATTTTTTTTTGTATGACCACTTATAATATATTGTATAACGTTGGAAAGCTTACATCTTCAGCTTTAATTAAATGCCCTAATCATATCTCTCAGTTGCTTAGAAAAAAGAATAAAAATTTTTTAATCAATCAGCTGGAGAACAAAAAAAAAAGCTTTAATTTCAGATATTTTATTCAATTTTTTTTTTGTAGGACAACCTATAATAAATTGTATATCGTTGGAAAGCTTACATCTTCAGCTTTAATTAGATGCCCTAATCATATCTCTCAGTTGCTTAGAAAAAAGAATGGAAATTTTTTAATCAATCAACTGCAGAACAAAAAAAAAAGCTTCAATTTCAGATATTTTTTTCAATTTTTTTTTGTATGACAACCTATAATAAATTGTATATCGTTGGAAAGCTTACATCTTCAGCTTTAATTAAATGCTCTAATCATATCTCTCAGTTGCTTAGAAAAAAGAATAAAAATTTTTTAATCAATCAGCTGGAGAACAAAAAAAAAACTTTAATTTCAGATATTTTTTTCAATTTTTTGATGATAACCTATAATAAATTGGATATCGTTGGAAAGCTTACATCTTCAGCTTTAATTAGATGCCCTAATCATATCTCTCAGTTGCTTAGAAAAAAGAATAAAAATTTTTTAATCAATCAGCTGGAGAACAAAAAAAAAAAGCTTCAATTTCAGATATTTTTTTTCAATTTTTTTTTGTATGACAACCTATAATAAATTGGATATCGTTGGAAAGCTTACATCTTCAGCTTTAATTAGATGCCCTAATCATATCTCTCAGTTGCTGAGAAAAAAGAATAAAAATTTTTTAATCAATCAGCTGCAGAACAAAATAAAAAGCTTTAATTTCAGATATTTTTTTCAATTTTTTTTGTATGACAACCTATAATAAATTGTATATCGTTGGAAAGCTTACATCTTCAGCCTTAATTAGATGCCCTAATAATATCTCTCAGTTGCTTAGAAAAAAGAATAAAAAATTTTTAATCAATCAACTGCAGAACAAAAAAAAAAGCTTCAATTTCAGATATTTTTTTCAATTTTTTTTTGTATGACAACCTATAATAAATTGTATATCGTTGGAAAGCTTACATCTTCAGCTTTAATTAGATGCCCTAATCATATCTCTCAGTTGCTTAGAAAAAAGAATAAAAATTTTTTAATCAATCAGCTGCAGAACAAAAAAAAAGCTTTAATTTCAGATGTTTTTTTCAATTTTTTTTTTTGTATGACAACCTATAATATATTGTATATCGTTGGAAAGCTTACATCTTCAGCTTTAATTAGATGCCCTAATCATATATCTCAGTTGCTTGGAAAAAAGAATAAAAATTTTTTAGTCAATCAGCTGGAGAAAAAAAAAAAAAGCTTTAATTTCAGATATTTTTTTCAATTTTTTCAATTTTTTTTTGTAGGACAACCTATAATAAATTGTATATCGTTGGAAAGCTTACATCTTCAGCTTTAATAAGATGCCCTAATCATATCTCTCAGTTGCTTAGAAAAAAGAATAAAAATTTTTTAATCAATCAGCTGCAGAACAAAAAAAAAAGCTTTAATTTCAGATATTTTTTTCAATTTTTTTTTGTATGACAACCTATAATAAATTGGATATCGTTGGAAAGCTTACATCTTCAGCTTTAATTAGATGCCCAAACCATATCTCTTAGTTGCTTAGAAAAAAGAATAAAAATTTTTTAATCAATCAACTGCAGAACAAAAAAAAAAGCTTCAATTTCAGATATTTTTTTCTATTTTTTTTTTGTATGACAACCTATAATAAATTGTATATCGTTGGAAAGCTTACATCTTCAGCCTAAATCAGATGCCCTAATCATATCTCTCAGCTGCTTAGGAAAAAGAATAAATTTTTTTAATCAATCAGCTGGAGAACAAAAAAAAAAGCTTTAATTTCAGATATTTTTTTCAATTTTTTTTTTTGTATGACAACCTATAATAAATTGTATATCGTTGGAAAGCTTACATCTTCAGCTTTAATAAGATGCCCTAATCATATCTGTCAGTTGCTTAGAAAAAAGAATAAAAATTTTTTAATCAATCAGCTGCAGAACAAAATAAAAGCTTTAATTTCAGATATTTTTTTCAATTTTTTTTTTTTATGACAACCTATAATAAATTGTATATCGTTGGAAAGCTTACATCTTCAGCTTTAATTAAATGCCCTAATCATATCTCTCAGTTGCTTAGAAAAAAGAATACAAATTTTTTAATCAATCAGCTGGAGAACAAAAAAAAAAGCTTTCATTTCAGATATTTTTTTCAATTTTTTCAATTTTTTTTTGTATGACAACCTATAATAAATTGTATATCGTTGGAAAGCTTACATCTTCAGCTTTAATAAGATGCCCTAATCATATCTATCAGTTGCTTAGAAAAAAGAATAAAAATTTTTTAATCAATCAGCTGGAGAACAAAAAAAAAGCTTTAATTTCAGATATTTTTTTCAATTTTTTTTGTATGATAACCTATAATAAATTGGATATCGTTGGAAAGCTTACATCTTCAGCTTTAATAAGATGCCCTAATCATATCTATCAGTTGCTTAGAAAAAAGAATAAAAATTTTTTAATCAATCAGCTGCAGAACAAAAAAAAAAGCTTTAATATCAGATATTTTTTTTCAATTTTTTTTTGTATGACAACCTATAATAAATTGTATATCGTTGGAAAGCTTACATCTTCAGCTTTAATTAGATGCCCTAATCATATCTCTCAGTTGCTTAGAAAAAAGAATAAAAAATTTTTAATCAATCAGCTGCAGAACAAAAAAAAAGCTTTAATTTCAGAGGTTTTTTTCAATTTTTTTTTTTGTATGACAACCTATAATATATTGTATATCGTTGGAAAGCTTACATCTTCAGCTTTAATTAGATGCCCTAATCATATCTCTCAGTTGCTTAGAAAAAAGAATAAACATTTTTTAATCAATCAGCTGCAGAACAAAAAAAAAGCTTTAATTTCAGATATTTTTTTCAATTTTTTTTTGTATGACAACCTATAATATATTGTATATCGTTGGAAAGCTTACATCTTCAGCTTTAATTAGATGCCCTAATCATATCTCTCAGTTGCTTAGAAAAAAGAATAAAAATTTTTTAATCAATCAGCTGGAGAACAAAATAAAAAGCTTTAATTTCAGATATTTTTTTCAATTTTTTTTTGTATGACAACCTGTAATAAATTGGATATCGTTGGAAAGCTTACATCTTCAGCTTTAATTAGATGCCCTAATCATATCTCTCAGTTGCTTAGGAAAAAGAATAAAATTTTTTTAATCAATCAGCTGGAGAACAAAAAAAAAGCTTTAATTTCAGATATTTTTTTCAATTTTTTTTTGTATGACAACCTATAATAAATTGTATATCGTTGGAAAGCTTACATCTTCAGCTTTAATAAGATGCCCTAATCATATCTCTCAGTTGCTTAGAAAAAAGAATAAAAATTTTTTAATCAATCAGCTGCAGAACAAAAAAAAAAGCTTTAATTTCAGATATTTTTTTCAATTTTTTTTTGTATGACAACCTGTTATAAATTGTATATCGTTGGAAAGCTTACATCTTCAGCTTAAATAAGATGCCCTTATCATATCTATCAGTTGCTTAGAAAAAAGAATAAAAATTTTTTAATCAATGAGCTGGAGAACAAAAAAAAAGCTTTAATTTCAGATATTTTTTTCAATTTTTTTTGTATGACAACCTATAATAAATTGTATATCGTTGGAAAGCTTACATTTTCAGCTTTAATAAGATGCCCTAATCATATCTCTCAGTTGCTTAGAAAAAAGAATAAAAATTTTTTAATCAATCAGCTGCAGAACAAAAAAAAAGCTTTAATATCAGATATTTTTTTTCAATTTTTTTTTTGTATGACAACCTATAATAAATTGTATATCGTTGGAAAGCTTACATCTTCAGCTTTAATTAGATGCCCTAATCATATCTCTCAGTTGCTTAGCAAAAAGAATAAAAATTTTTTAATCAATCAGCTGCAGAACAAAAAAAAAGCTTTAATTTCAGATATTTTTTTCAATTTTTTTTTGTATGACAACCTATAATATATTGTATATCGTTGGAAAGCTTACATCTTCAGCTTTAATTAGATGCCCTTATCATATCTCTCAGTTGCTTAGAAAAAAGAATAAAAATTTTTTAATCAATCAGCTGCAGAACAAAAAAAAAAGCTTTAATTTCAGATATTTTTTTCAATTTTTTTTTTGTAGGACAACCTACAATAAATTGTATATCGTTGGAAAGCTTACATCTTCAGCTTTAATAAGATGCCCTAGTCATATCTCCCTGTTGCTTAGAAAAAAGAATAAAATTTTTTTAATCAATCAGCTGGAGAACAAAATAAAAAGCTTTAATTTTAGATATTTTTTTTCAATTTTTTTTTGTATTACAAGCTATAATAAATTGTATATCGTTGGAAAGCTTACATCTTCAGCTTTAATTAGATGCCCTTATCATATCTCTCAGTTGCTTAGAAAAAAGAATAAAAATTTTTTAATCAATCAGCTGGAGAACAAAAAAAAAAAGCTTCAATTTCAGATATTTTTTTCAATTTTTTTTTGTATGACAACCTGTTATAAATTGTATGTCGTTGGAAAGCTTACATCTTCAGCTTTAATTAGATGCCCTAATCATATCTCTCAGTTGCTTAGAAAAAAGAATACAAATTTTTTAATCAATCAGCTGCAGAACAAAAAAATAGCTTTAATTTCAGATGTTTTTTTCAATTTTTTTTTGTATGACAACCTATAATATATTGTATATCGTTGGAAAGCTTACATCTTCAGCTTTAATTAGATGCCCTAATCATATCTCTCAGTTGCTTAGAAAAAAGAATAAAAATTTTTAATCAATCAGCTGCAGAACAAGAAAAAGCTTTAATTTCAGAGGTTTTTTTCAATTTTTTTTTTGTATGACAACCTATAATATATTGTATATCGTTGGAAAGCTTACATCTTCAGCTTTAATTAGATGCCCTAATCATATCTCTCAGTTGCTTAGAAAAAAGAATAAAAATTTTTTAACCAATCAGCTGGAGAACAAAAAAAAAAGCTTTAATTTCAAATATTTTTTTCAATTTTTTTTTGTAGGACAACCTATAATAAATTGTATATCGTTGGAAAGCTTACATCTTCAGCTTTAATAAGATGCCCTAATCATATCTCTCAGTTGCTTAGAAAAAAGAATAAAAATTTTTTAATCAATCAGCTGCAGAACAAAAAAAAAAGCTTTAATTTCAGATATTTTTTTCAATTTTTTTTTGTATGACAACCTATAATAAATTGTATATCGTTGGAAAGCTTACATCTTCAGCTTTAATTAGATGCCCTAATCATATCTCTCAGTTGCTTAGAAAAAAGAATAAAAATTTTTTAACCAATCAGCTGGAGAACAAAAAAAAAAGCTTTAATTTCAAATATTTTTTTCAATTTTTTCAATTTTTTTTGTAGGACAACCTATAATAAATTGTATATCGTTGGAAAGCTTACATCTTCAACTTTAATAAGATGCCCTAATCATATCTCTCAGTTGCTTAGAAAAAAGAATAAAAATTTTTTAATCAATCAGCTGCAGAACAAAAAAAAAAGCTTTAATTTCAGATATTTTTTTCAATTTTTTTTTTGTATGACAACCTATAATAAATTGTATATCGTTGGAAAGCTTACATCTTCAGCTTTAATTAGATGCCCTAATCATATCTCTCAGTTGCTTAGAAAAAAGAATAAACATTTTTTAATCAATCAGCTGCAGAACAAAAAAAAAGCTTTAATTTCAGATATTTTTTTCAATTTTTTTTTGTATGACAACCTATAATATATTGTATATCGTTGGAAAGCTTACATCTTCAGCTTTAATTAGATGCCCTAATCATATCTCTCAGTTGCTTAGAAAAAAGAATAAAAATTTTTTAATCAATCAGCTGGAGAACAAAAAAAAAAGCTTTAATTTCAGATATTTTTTTCAATTTTTTTTTGTATGACAACCTGTAATAAATTGGATATCGTTGGAAAGCTTACATCTTCAGCTTTAATTAGATGCCCTAATCATATCTCTCAGTTGCTTAGAAAAAAGAATAAAATTTTTTTAATCAATCAGCTGGAGAACAAAAAAAAAGCTTTAATTTCAGATATTTTTTTCAATTTTCTTTGTATGACAACCTATAATAAATTGTATATCGTTGGAAAGCTTACATCTTCAGCTTTAATAAGATGCCCTAATCATATCTCTCAGTTGCTTAGAAAAAAGAATAAAAATTTTTTAATCAATCAGCTGCAGAACAAAAAAAAAAGCTTTAATTTCAGATATTTTTTTCAATTTTTTTTTGTATGACAACCTGTAATAAATTGTATATCGTTGGAAAGCTTACATCTTCAGCTTAAATAAGATGCCCTTATCATATCTATCAGTTGCTTAGAAAAAAGAATAAAAATTTTTTAATCAATGAGCTGGAGAACAAAAAAAAAGCTTTAATTTCAGATATTTTTTTCAATTTTTTTTTGTATGACAACCTATAATATATTGTATATCGTTGGAAAGCTTACATCTTCAGCTTTAATTAGATGCCCTAATCATATCTCTCAGTTGCTTAGAAAAAAGAATAAAAATTTTTTAATCAATCAGCTGGAGAACAAAATAAAAAGCTTTAATTTCAGATATTTTTTTCAATTTTTTTTTGTATGACAACCTATAATAAATTGTATATCGTTGGAAAGCTTTAATTTCAGATATTTTTTTCAATTTTTTTTTGTATGACAACCTATAATAAATTGTATATCGTTGGAAAGCTTACATCTTCAGCTTTAATAAGATGCCCTAATCATATCTCTCAGTTGCTTAGAAAAAAGAATACAAATTTTTTAATCAATCAGCTGCAGAACAAAAAAAAAAAGCTTTAATTTCAGATATTTTTTTCAATTTTTTTTTGTATGACAACCTATAATAAATTGTATATCGTTGGAAAGCTTACATCTTCAGCTTTAATAAGATGCCCTAATCATATCTCTCAGTTGCTTAGAAAAAAGAATAAAAATTTTTTAATCAATGAGCTGGAGAACAAAAAAAAAGCTTTAATTTCAGATATTTTTTTCAATTTTTTTTGTATGACAACCTATAATAAATTGTATATCGTTGGAAAGCTTACATTTTCAGCTTTAATTAGATGCCCTAATCATATCTCTCAGTTGCTTAGAAAAAAGAATAAAAATTTTTTAATCAATCAGCTGCAGAACAAAAAAAAAGCTTTAATATCAGATATTTTTTTTCAATTTTTTTTGTATGACAACCTATAATAAATTGTATATCGTTGGAAAGCTTACATCTTCAGCTTTAATTAGATGCCCTAATCATATCTCTCAGTTGCTTAGCAAAAAGAATAAAAATTTTTTAATCAATCAGCTGCAGAACAAAAAAAAAGCTTTAATTTCAGAAGTTTTTTTTCAATTTTTTTTTGTATGACAACCTATAATAAATTGTATATCGTTGGAAAGCTTACATCTTCAGCTTTAATTAGATGCCCTAATCATATCTCTCAGTTGCTTAGGAAAAAGAATAAAATTTTTTTAATCAATCAGCTGGAGAACAAAAAAAAAAGCTTTAATTTCAGATATTTTTTTCAATTTTTTTTGTATGACAACCTATAATAAATTGTATATCGTTGGAAAGCTTACATTTTCAGCTTTAATTAGATGCCCTTATCATATCTCTCAGTTGCTTAGAAAAAAGAATACAAATTTTTTAATCAATCAGCTGCAGAACAAAAAAAAAGCTTTAATTTCAGATATTTTTTTCAATTTTTTTTTTTGTAGGACAACCTATAATAAATTGTATATCGTTGGAAAGCTTACATCTTCAGCTTTAATTAGATGCCCTTATCATATCTCTCAGTTGCTTAGAAAAAAGAATAAAAATTTTTTAATCAATCAGCTGGAGAACAAAAAAAAAAGCTTCAATTTCAGATATTTTTTTCAATTTTTTTTTGTATGACAACCTATTATAAATTGTATGTCGTTGGAAAGCTTACATCTTCAGCTTTAATTAGATGCCCTAATCATATCTCTCAGTTGCTTAGAAAAAAGAATAAAAATTTTTTAATCAATCAGCTGCAGAACAAAAAAATAGCTTTAATTTCAGATGTTTTTTTCAATTTTTTTTTGTATGACAACCTATAATATATTGTATATCGTTGGAAAGCTTACATCTTCAGCTTTTATAAGATGCCCTAATCATATCTCTCAGTTGCTTAGAAAAAAGAATAAAATTTTTTTTATCAATCAGCTGCAGAACAAAAAAAAAGCTTTAATTTCAGATATTTTTTTCAATTTTTTTTGTATGACAACCTACAATAAATTGTATATCGTTGGAAAGCTTACATCTTCAGCTTTAATAAGATGCCCTTACCATATCTCTCAGTTGCTTAGAAAAAAGAATAAAAATTTTTTAATCAATCAGCTGGAGAACAAAAAAAAAAGCTTTAATTTCAGATATTTTTTTCAATTTTTTTTTGTATGACAACCTATAATAAATTGTATATCGTTGGAAAGCTTACATCTTCAGCTTTAATAAGATGCCCTAATCATATCTCTCAGTTGCTTAGAAAAAAGAATAAAAATTTTTTAATCAATCAGCTGCAGAACAAAAAAATAGCTTTAATTTCAGATGTTTTTTTCAATTTTTTTTTGTATTACAACCTATAATATATTGTATATCGTTGGAAAGCTTACATCTTCAGCTTTTATAAGATGCCCTAATCATATCTCTCAGTTGCTTAGAAAAAAGAATAAAATTTTTTTTATCAATCAGCTGCAGAACAAAAACAATTAGATGCCCTAATCATATCTCTCAGTTGCTTAGACAAAAGAATAAAAATTTTTTAACCAATCAGCTGGAGAACAAAAAAAAAGCTTTAATTTCAAATATTTTTTTCAATTTTTTCAATTTTTTTTGTAGGACAACCTATAATAAATTGTATATCGTTGGAAAGCTTACATCTTCATTTTTAATAAGATGCCCTAATCATATCTCTCAGTTGCTTAGAAAAAAGAATAAAAATTTTTTAATCAATCAGCTGCAGAACAAAAAAAAAAGCTTTAATTTCAGATATTTTTTTCAATTTTTTTTTGTATGACAACCTATAATAAATTGTATATCGTTGGAAAGCTTACATCTTCAGCTTTAATTAGATGCCCTAATCATATCTCTCAGTTGCTTAGAAAAAAGAATAAACATTTTTTAATCAATCAGCTACAGAACAAAAAAAAAGCTTTAATTTCAGATATTTTTTTCAATTTTTTTTTGTATGACAACCTATAATATATTGTATATCGTTGGAAAGCTTACATCTTCAGCTTTAATTAGATGCCCTAATCATATCTCTCAGTTGCTTAGAAAAAAGAATAAAAATTTTTTAATCAATCAGCTGGAGAACAAAATAAAAAGCTTTAATTTCAGATATTTTTTTCAATTTTTTTTTGTATGACAACCTGTAATAAATTGGATATCGTTGGAAAGCTTACATCTTCAGCTTTAATTAGATGCCCTAATCATATCTCTCAGTTGCTTAGGAAAAAGAATAAAATTTTTTTAATCAATCAGCTGGAGAACAAAAAAAAAGCTTTAATTTCAGATATTTTTTTCAATTTTCTTTGTATGACAACCTATAATAAATTGTATATCGTTGGAAAGCTTACATCTTCAGCTTTAATAAGATGCCCTAATCATATCTCTCAGTTGCTTAGAAAAAAGAATAAAAATTTTTTAATCAATCAGCTGCAGAACAAAAAAAAAAGCTTTAATTTCAGATATTTTTTTCAATTTTTTTTTGTATGACAACCTGTAATAAATTGTATATCGTTGGAAAGCTTACATCTTCAGCTTAAATAAGATGCCCTTATCATATCTATCAGTTGCTTAGAAAAAAGAATAAAAATTTTTTAATCAATGAGCTGGAGAACAAAAAAAAAGCTTTAATTTCAGATATTTTTTTCAATTTTTTTTTGTATGACAACCTATAATATATTGTATATCGTTGGAAAGCTTACATCTTCAGCTTTAATTAGATGCCCTAATCATATCTCTCAGTTGCTTAGAAAAAAGAATAAAAATTTTTTAATCAATCAGCTGGAGAACAAAATAAAAAGCTTTAATTTCAGATATTTTTTTCAATTTTTTTTTGTATGACAACCTATAATAAATTGTATATCGTTGGAAAGCTTACATCTTCAGCTTTAATTAGATGCCCTAATCATATCTCTCAGTTGCTTAGGAAAAAGAATAAAATTTTTTTAATCAATCAGCTGGAGAACAAAAAAAAAAGCTTTAATTTCAGATATTTTTTTCAATTTTTTTTTTGTATGACAACCTATAATAAATTGTATATCGTTGGAAAGCTTACATCTTCAGCTTTAATAAGATGCCCTAATCATATCTCTCAGTTGCTTAGAAAAAAGAATAAAAATTTTTTAATCAATCAGCTGCAGAACAAAAAAAAAAGCTTTAATTTCAGATATTTTTTTCAATTTTTTTTTGTATGACAACCTGTAATAAATTGTATATCGTTGGAAAGCTTACATCTTCAGCTTAAATAAGATGTCCTTATCATATCTATCAGTTGCTTAGAAAAAAGAATAAAAATTTTTTAATCAATGAGCTGGAGAACAAAAAAAAAGCTTTAATTTCAGATATTTTTTTCAATTTTTTTTGTATGACAACCTATAATAAATTGTATATCGTTGGAAAGCTTACATTTTCAGCTTTAATTAGATGCCCTAATCATATCTCTCAGTTGCTTAGAAAAAAGAATAAAAATTTTTTAATCAATCAGCTGCAGAACAAAAAAAAAGCTTTAATATCAGATATTTTTTTTCAATTTTTTTTGTATGACAACCTATAATAAATTGTATATCGTTGGAAAGCTTACATCTTCAGCTTTAATTAGATGCCCTAATCATATCTCTCAGTTGCTTAGCAAAAAGAATAAAAATTTTTTAATCAATCAGCTGCAGAACAAAAAAAAAGCTTTAATTTCAGAAGTTTTTTTCAATTTTTTTTTGTATGACAACCTATAATAAATTGTATATCGTTGGAAAGCTTACATCTTCAGCTTTAATTAGATGCCCTAATCATATCTCTCAGTTGCTTAGGAAAAAGAATAAAATTTTTTTAATCAATCAGCTGGAGAACAAAAAAAAAAGCTTTAATTTCAGATATTTTTTTCAATTTTTTTTGTATGACAACCTATAATAAATTGTATATCGTTGGAAAGCTTACATTTTCAGCTTTAATTAGATGCCCTTATCATATCTCTCAGTTGCTTAGAAAAAAGAATACAAATTTTTTAATCAATCAGCTGCAGAACAAAAAAAAAAGCTTTAATTTCAGATATTTTTTTCAATTTTTTTTTTTTGTAGGACAACCTATAATAAATTGTATATCGTTGGAAAGCTTACATCTTCAGCTTTAATAAGATGCCCTTATCATATCTCTCAGTTGCTTAGAAAAAAGAATAAAAATTTTTTAATCAATCAGCTGGAGAACAAAAAAAAAAGCTTCAATTTCAGATATTTTTTTCAATTTTTTTTTGTATGACAACCTATTATAAATTGTATGTCGTTGGAAAGCTTACATCTTCAGCTTTAATTAGATGCCCTAATCATATCTCTCAGTTGCTTAGAAAAAAGAATAAAAATTTTTTAATCAATCAGCTGCAGAACAAAAAAATAGCTTTAATTTCAGATGTTTTTTCAATTTTTTTTTGTATTACAACCTATAATATATTGTATATCGTTGGAAAGCTTACATCTTCAGCTTTTATAAGATGCCCTAATCATATCTCTCAGTTGCTTAGAAAAAAGAATAAAATTTTTTTTATCAATCAGCTGCAGAACAAAAAAAAAGCTTTAATTTCAGATATTTTTTTCAATTTTTTTTTGTATGACAACCTACAATAAATTGTATATCGTTGGAAAGCTTACATCTTCAGCTTTAATAAGATGCCCTTACCATATCTCTCAGTTGCTTAGAAAAAAGAATAAAAATTTTTTAATCAATCAGCTGGAGAACAAAAAAAAAAGCTTTAATTTCAGATATTTTTTTCAATTTTTTTTTGTATGACAACCTATAATAAATTGTATATCGTTGGAAAGCTTACATCTTCAGCTTTAATTAGATGCCCTAGTCATATCTCTCAGTTGCTTAGAAAAAAGAATAAAATTTTTTTAATCAATCAGCTGGAGAACAAAAAAAAAAGCTTAAATTTCAGATATTTTTTTCAATTTTTTTTTGTATGACAACCTATAATAAATTGTATATCGTTGGAAAGCTTACATATTCAGCTTTAATTAGATGCCCTAATCATATCTCTCAGTTGCTTAGAAAAAAGAATGAACATTTTTTAATCAATCAACTGCAGAACAAAAAAAAAGCTTCCATTTCAGATTTTTTTTTCAATTTATTTTTGTAGGACAACCTATAATAAATTGTATATCGTTGGAAAGCTTACATCTTCAGCTTTAATTAGATGCCCTAATCATATCTCTCAGTTGCTTAGAAAAAAGAATAAAAATTTTTTAATCAATCAGCTGGAGAACAAAATAAAAAGCTTTAATTTCAGATATTTTTTTCAATTTTTTTTTGTATGACAACCTACAATAAATTGTATATCGTTGGAAAGCTTACATATTCAGCTTTAATTAGATGCCCTAATCATATCTCTCAGTTGCTTAGAAAAAAGAATGAACATTTTTTAATCAATCAACTGCAGAACAAAAAAAAAGCTTCCATTTCAGATTTTTTTTTCAATTTTTTTTTTGTAGGACAACCTATAATAAATTGTATATCGTTGGAAAGCTTACATATTCAGCTTTAATTAGATGCCCTAATCATATCTCTCAGTTGCTTAGAAAAAAGAATGAACATTTTTTAATCAATCAACTGCAGAACAAAAAAAAAGCTTCCATTTCAGATTTTTTTTTCAATTTATTTTTGTAGGACAACCTATAATAAATTGTATATCGTTGGAAAGCTTACATCTTCAGCTTTAATAAGATGCCCTAAACATATCTCTCAGTTGCTTAGAAAAAAGAATGAACATTTTTTAATCAATCAACTGCAGAACAAAAAAAAAGCTTCCATTTCAGATTTTTTTTTCAATTTATTTTTGTAGGACAACCTATAATAAATTGTATATCGTTGGAAAGCTTACATCTTCAGCTTTAATTAGATGCCCTAATCATATCTCTCAGTTGCTTAGAAAAAAGAATAAAAATTTTTTAATCAATCAGCTGCAGAACAAAAAAATAGCTTTAATTTCAGATGTTTTTTTCAATTTTTTTTTGTATTACAACCTATAATATATTGTATATCGTTGGAAAGCTTACATCTTCAGCTTTTATAAGATGCCCTAATCATATCTCTCAGTTGCTTAGAAAAAAGAATAAAATTTTTTTTATCAATCAGCTGCAGAACAAAAAAAAAGCTTTAATTTCAGATATTTTTTTCAATTTTTTTTTGTATGACAACCTACAATAAATTGTATATCGTTGGAAAGCTTACATCTTCAGCTTTAATAAGATGCCCTTACCATATCTCTCAGTTGCTTAGAAAAAAGAATAAAAATTTTTTAATCAATCAGCTGGAGAACAAAAAAAAAAGCTTTAATTTCAGATATTTTTTTCAATTTTTTTTTGTATGACAACCTATAATAAATTGTATATCGTTGGAAAGCTTACATCTTCAGCTTTAATAAGATGCCCTAATCATATCTCTCAGTTGCTTAGAAAAAAGAATAAAAATTTTTTAATCAATCAGCTGCAGAACAAAAAAATAGCTTTAATTTCAGATGTTTTTTTCAATTTTTTTTTGTATTACAACCTATAATATATTGTATATCGTTGGAAAGCTTACATCTTCAGCTTTTATAAGATGCCCTAATCATATCTCTCAGTTGCTTAGAAAAAAGAATAAAATTTTTTTTATCAATCAGCTGCAGAACAAAAACAATTAGATGCCCTAATCATATCTCTCAGTTGCTTAGAAAAAAGAATAAAAATTTTTTAACCAATCAGCTGGAGAACAAAAAAAAAAGCTTTAATTTCAAATATTTTTTTCAATTTTTTCAATTTTTTTTGTAGGACAACCTATAATAAATTGTATATCGTTGGAAAGCTTACATCTTCAACTTTAATAAGATGCCCTAATCATATCTCTCAGTTGCTTAGAAAAAAGAATAAAAATTTTTTAATCAATCAGCTGCAGAACAAAAAAAAAAGCTTTAATTTCAGATATTTTTTTCAATTTTTTTTTGTATGACAACCTATAATAAATTGTATATCGTTGGAAAGCTTACATCTTCAGCTTTAATTAGATGCCCTAATCATATCTCTCAGTTGCTTAGAAAAAAGAATAAACATTTTTTAATCAATCAGCTGCAGAACAAAAAAAAAGCTTTAATTTCAGATATTTTTTTCAATTTTTTTTTGTATGACAACCTATAATATATTGTATATCGTTGGAAAGCTTACATCTTCAGCTTTAATTAGATGCCCTAATCATATCTCTCAGTTGCTTAGAAAAAAGAATAAAAATTTTTTAATCAATCAGCTGGAGAACAAAATAAAAAGCTTTAATTTCAGATATTTTTTTCAATTTTTTTTTGTATGACAACCTGTAATAAATTGGATATCGTTGGAAAGCTTACATCTTCAGCTTTAATTAGATGCCCTAATCATATCTCTCAGTTGCTTAGGAAAAAGAATAAAATTTTTTTAATCAATCAGCTGGAGAACAAAAAAAAAGCTTTAATTTCAGATATTTTTTTCAATTTTCTTTGTATGACAACCTATAATAAATTGTATATCGTTGGAAAGCTTACATCTTCAGCTTTAATAAGATGCCCTAATCATATCTCTCAGTTGCTTAGAAAAAAGAATAAAAATTTTTTAATCAATCAGCTGCAGAACAAAAAAAAAAGCTTTAATTTCAGATATTTTTTTCAATTTTTTTTTGTATGACAACCTGTAATAAATTGTATATCGTTGGAAAGCTTACATCTTCAGCTTAAATAAGATGCCCTTATCATATCTATCAGTTGCTTAGAAAAAAGAATAAAAATTTTTTAATCAATGAGCTGGAGAACAAAAAAAAAGCTTTAATTTCAGATATTTTTTTCAATTTTTTTTTGTATGACAACCTATAATATATTGTATATCGTTGGAAAGCTTACATCTTCAGCTTTAATTAGATGCCCTAATCATATCTCTTAGTTGCTTAGAAAAAAGAATAAAAATTTTTTAATCAATCAGCTGGAGAACAAAATAAAAAGCTTTAATTTCAGATATTTTTTTCAATTTTTTTTTGTATGACAACCTATAATAAATTGTATATCGTTGGAAAGCTTACATCTTCAGCTTTAATTAGATGCCCTAATCATATCTCTCAGTTGCTTAGGAAAAAGAATAAAATTTTTTTAATCAATCAGCTGGAGAACAAAAAAAAAAGCTTTAATTTCAGATATTTTTTTCAATTTTTTTTTGTATGACAACCTATAATAAATTGTATATCGTTGGAAAGCTTACATCTTCAGCTTTAATAAGATGCCCTAATCATATCTCTCAGTTGCTTAGAAAAAAGAATAAAAATTTTTTAATCAATCAGCTGCAGAACAAAAAAAAAAGCTTTAATTTCAGATATTTTTTTCAATTTTTTTTTGTATGACAACCTGTAATAAATTGTATATCGTTGGAAAGCTTACATCTTCAGCTTTAATTAGATGCCCTAATTATATCTCTCAGTTGCTTAGAAAAAAGAATAAAAATTTTTTAATCAATCAGCTGCAGAACAAAAAAAAAAGCTTTAATTTCAGATATTTTTTTCAATTTTTTTTTGTATGACAACCTGTAATAAATTGTATATCGTTGGAAAGCTTACATCTTCAGCTTAAATAAGATGTCCTTATCATATCTATCAGTTGCTTAGAAAAAAGAATAAAAATTTTTTAATCAATGAGCTGGAGAACAAAAAAAAAGCTTTAATTTCAGATATTTTTTTCAATTTTTTTTGTATGACAACCTATAATAAATTGTATATCGTTGGAAAGCTTACATTTTCAGCTTTAATTAGATGCCCTAATCATATCTCTCAGTTGCTTAGAAAAAAGAATAAAAATTTTTTAATCAATCAGCTGCAGAACAAAAAAAAAGCTTTAATATCAGATATTTTTTTTCAATTTTTTTTGTATGACAACCTATAATAAATTGTATATCGTTGGAAAGCTTACATCTTCAGCTTTAATTAGATGCCCTAATCATATCTCTCAGTTGCTTAGAAAAAAGAATAAAAATTTTTTAATCAATCAGCTGCAGAACAAAAAAAAAGCTTTAATTTCAGAAGTTTTTTTCAATTTTTTTTTGTATGACAACCTATAATAAATTGTATATCGTTGGAAAGCTTACATCTTCAGCTTTAATTAGATGCCCTAATCATATCTCTCAGTTGCTTAGGAAAAAGAATAAAATTTTTTTAATCAATCAGCTGGAGAACAAAAAAAAAAGCTTTAATTTCAGATATTTTTTTCAATTTTTTTTGTATGACAACCTATAATAAATTGTATATCGTTGGAAAGCTTACATTTTCAGCTTTAATTAGATGCCCTTATCATATCTCTCAGTTGCTTAGAAAAAAGAATACAAATTTTTTAATCAATCAGCTGCAGAACAAAAAAAAAAGCTTTAATTTCAGATATTTTTTTCAATTTTTTTTTTTGTAGGACAACCTATAATAAATTGTATATGGTTGGAAAGCTTACATCTTCAGCTTTAATTAGATGCCCTTATCATATCTCTCAGTTGCTTAGAAAAAAGAATAAAAATTTTTTAATCAATCAGCTGGAGAACAAAAAAAAAAAGCTTCAATTTCAGATATTTTTTTCAATTTTTTTTGTATGACAACCTATTATAAATTGTATGTCGTTGGAAAGCTTACATCTTCAGCTTTAATTAGATGCCCTAATCATATCTCTCAGTTGCTTAGAAAAAAGAATAAAAATTTTTTAATCAATCAGCTGCAGAACAAAAAAATAGCTTTAATTTCAGATGTTTTTTCAATTTTTTTTTGTATTACAACCTATAATATATTGTATATCGTTGGAAAGCTTACATCTTCAGCTTTTATAAGATGCCCTAATCATATCTCTCAGTTGCTTAGAAAAAAGAATAAAATTTTTTTTATCAATCAGCTGCAGAACAAAAAAAAAGCTTTAATTTCAGATATTTTTTTCAATTTTTTTTTGTATGACAACCTACAATAAATTGTATATCGTTGGAAAGCTTACATCTTCAGCTTTAATAAGATGCCCTTACCATATCTCTCAGTTGCTTAGAAAAAAGAATACAAATTTTTTAATCAATCAGCTGGAGAACAAAAAAAAAAGCTTTAATTTCAGATATTTTTTTCAATTTTTTTTTGTATGACAACCTATAATAAATTGTATATCGTTGGAAAGCTTACATCTTCAGCTTTAATTAGATGCCCTAGTCATATCTCTCAGTTGCTTAGAAAAAAGAATAAAATTTTTTTAATCAATCAGCTGGAGAACAAAAAAAAAAGCTTAAATTTCAGATATTTTTTTCAATTTTTTTTTGTATGACAACCTATAATAAATTGTATATCGTTGGAAAGCTTACATCTTCAGCTTTAATTAGATGCCCTAATTATATCTCTCAGTTGCTTAGAAAAAAGAATGAAAATTTTTTAATCAATCAACTGCAGAACAAAAAAAAAAGCTTTAAATTCAGATATTTTTTTCAATTTTTTTTTTGTAGGACAACCTATAATAAATTGTATATCGTTGGAAAGCTTACATATTCAGCTTTAATTAGATGCCCTAATCATATCTCTCAGTTGCTTAGAAAAAAGAATACAAATTTTTTAATCAATCAGCTGGAGAACAAAAAAAATAGCTTTAATTTCAGATATTTTTTTCAATTTTTTTTTTGTAGGACAACCTATAATAAATTGTATATCGTTGGAAAGCTTACATATTCAGCTTTAATTAGATGCCCTAATCATATCTCTCAGTTGCTTAGAAAAAAGAATGAACATTTTTTAATCAATCAACTGCAGAACAAAAAAAAAGCTTCCATTTCAGATTTTTTTTTCAATTTATTTTTGTAGGACAACCTATAATAAATTGTATATCGTTGGAAAGCTTACATCTTCAGCTTTAATAAGATGCCCTAAACATATCTCTCAGTTGCTTAGAAAAAAGAATGAACATTTTTTAATCAATCAACTGCAGAACAAAAAAAAAGCTTCCATTTCAGATTTTTTTTTTCAATTTATTTTTGTAGGACAACCTATAATAAATTGTATATCGTTGGAAAGCTTACATCTTCAGCTTTAATTAGATGCCCTAATCATATCTCTCAATTGCTTAGAAAAAAGAATACAAATTTTTTAATCAATCAGCTGCAGAACAAAAAAAAAGCTTTAATTTCAGATATTTTTTTCAATTTTTTTTTGTATGACAACCTAAAATAAATTGTATATCGTTGGAAAGCTTACATATTCAGCTTTAATTAGATGCCCTAATCATATCTCTCAGTTGCTTAGAAAAAAGAATAAAATTTTTTTAATCAATCAGCTGGAGAACAAAAAAAAAAGCTTCAATTTCAGATATTTTTTTCAATTTTTTTTGTATGACAACCTATAATAAATTGTATATCGTTGGAAAGCTTACATCTTCAGCTTTAATTAGATGCCCTAATCATATCTCTCAGTTGCTTAGAAAAAAGAATACAAATTTTTTAATCAATCAGCTGGAGAACAAAAAAAAAGCTTTAATTTCAGATATTTTTTTCAATTTTTTTTTGTATGACAACCTAAAATAAATTGTATATCGTTGGAAAGCTTTCATCTTCAGCTTTAATAAGATGCCCTTATCATATCTCTCAGTTGCTTAGAAAAAAGAATAAAAATTTTTTAATCAATCAGCTGGAGAACAAAAAAAAAAGCTTCAATATCAGATATTTTTTTCAATTTTTTTTTGTATGACAACCTATAATAAATTGGATATCGTTGGAAAGCTTACATCTTCAGCTTTAATTAGATGCCCTAATCATATCTCTCAGTTGCTGAGAAAAAAGAATAAAAATTTTTTAATCAATCAGCTGCAGAACAAAAAAAAAGCTTTAATTTCAGATGTTTTTTTCAATTTTTTTTTGTATGACAACCTATAATATATTGTATATCGTTGGAAAGCTTACATCTTCAGCTTTAATTAGATGCCCTAATCATATCTCTCAGTTGCTTAGAAAAAAGAATAAAAATTTTTTAATCAATCAGCTGCAGAACAAAAAAAAGCTTTAATTTCAGATATTTTTTTCAATTTTTTTTTTTATGACAACCTATAATAAATTGTATATCGTTGGAAAGCTTACATCTTCAGCTTTAATTAGATGCCCTAGTCATATCTCCCTGTTGCTTAGAAAAAAGAATAAAAATTTTTTAATCAATCAGCTGGAGAACAAAAAAAAAAAGCTTCAATTTCAGATATTTTTTTCAATTTTTTTTTGTATGACAACCTATTATAAATTGTATGTCGTTGGAAAGCTTACATCTTCAGCTTTAATTAGATGCCCTAATCATATCTTTCAGTTGCTTAGAAAAAAGAATAAAAATTTTTTAATCAATCAGCTGCAGAACAAAAAAAAAGCTTTAATTTCAGATATTTTTTTCAATTTTTTTTTGTATGACAACCTATAATATATTGTATATCGTTGGAAAGCTTACATCTTCAGCTTTTATAAGATGCCCTAATCATATCTCTCAGTTGCTTAGAAAAAAGAATAAAATTTTTTTAATCAATCAGCTGCAGAACAAAAAAAAAGCTTTAATTTCAGATATTTTTTTCAATTTTTTTTTGTATGACAACCTACAATAAATTGTATATCGTTGGAAAGCTTACATCTTCAGCTTTAATAAGATGCCCTTACCATATCTCTCAGTTGCTTAGAAAAAAGAATAAAAATTTTTTAATCAATCAGCTGGAGAACAAAAAAAAAAGCTTTAATTTCAGATATTTTTTTCAATTTTTTTTTGTATGACAACCTATAATAAATTGTATATCGTTAGAAAGCTTACATCTTCAGCTTTAATTAGATGCCCTAGTCATATCTCTCAGTTGCTTAGAAAAAAGAATAAAATTTTTTTAATCAATCAGCTGGAGAACAAAAAAAAAAGCTTAAATTTCAGATATTTTTTTCAATTTTTTTTTGTATGACAACCTATAATAAATTGTATATCGTTGGAAAGCTTACATCTTCAGCTTCAATTAGATGCCCTAACCATATCTCTCAGTTGCTTAGAAAAAAGAATGAAAATTTTTTAATCAATCAACTGCAGAACAAAAAAAAAAGCTTTAAATTCAGATATTTTTTTCAATTTTTTTTTGTATGACAAGCTTACATCTTCAGCTTTAATAAGATGCCCTTATCATATCTCTCAGTTGCTTAGAAAAAAGAATACAAATTTTTTAATCAATCAGCTGGAGAACAAAAAAAAAAGCTTTAATTTCAGATATTTTTTTCAATTTTTTTTTTGTAGGACAACCTATAATAAATTGTATATCGTTGGAAAGCTTACATCTTCAGCTTTAATTAGATGCCCTAAACATATCTCTCAGTTGCTTAGAAAAAAGAATGAACATTTTTTAATCAATCAACTGCAGAACAAAAAAAAAGCTTCCATTTCAGATTTTTTTTTCAATTTATTTTTGTAGGACAACCTATAATAAATTGTATATCGTTGGAAAGCTTACATCTTCAGCTTTAATTAGATGCCCTAATCATATCTCTCAGTTGCTTAGAAAAAAGAATGAACATTTTTTAATCAATCAACTGCAGAACAAAAAAAAAGCTTCCATTTCAGATTTTTTTTTCAATTTATTTTTGTAGGACAACCTATAATAAATTGTATATCGTTGGAAAGCTTACATCTTCAGCTTTAATAAGATGCCCTAAACATATCTCTCAGTTGCTTAGAAAAAAGAATGAACATTTTTTAATCAATCAACTGCAGAACAAAAAAAAAGCTTCCATTTCAGATTTTTTTTTCAATTTATTTTTGTAGGACAACCTATAATAAATTGTATATCGTTGGAAAGCTTACATCTTCAGCTTTAATTAGATGCCCTAATCATATCTCTCAGTTGCTTAGAAAAAAGAATACAAATTTTTTAATCAATCAGCTGCAGAACAAAAAAAAAGCTTTAATTTCAGATATTTTTTTCAATTTTTTTTTGTATGACAACCTAAAATAAATTGTATATCGTTGGAAAGCTTACATATTCAGCTTTAATTAGATGCCCTAATCATATCTCTCAGTTGCTTAGAAAAAAGAATAAAATTTTTTTAATCAATCAGCTGGAGAACAAAAAAAAAAGCTTCAATTTCAGATATTTTTTTCAATTTTTTTTGTATGACAACCTATAATAAATTGTATATCGTTGGAAAGCTTACATCTTCAGCTTTAATTAGATGCCCTAATCATATCTCTCAGTTGCTTAGAAAAAAGAATACAAATTTTTTAATCAATCAGCTGGAGAACAAAAAAAAAGCTTTAATTTCAGATATTTTTTTCAATTTTTTTTTGTATGACAACCTAAAATAAATTGTATATCGTTGGAAAGCTTTCATCTTCAGCTTTAATAAGATGCCCTTATCATATCTCTCAGTTGCTTAGAAAAAAGAATAAAAATTTTTTAATCAATCAGCTGGAGAACAAAAAAAAAAGCTTCAATATCAGATATTTTTTTCAATTTTTTTTTGTATGACAACCTATAATAAATTGGATATCGTTGGAAAGCTTACATCTTCAGCTTTAATTAGATGCCCTAATCATATCTCTCAGTTGCTGAGAAAAAAGAATAAAAATTTTTTAATCAATCAGCTGCAGAACAAAAAAAAAGCTTTAATTTCAGATGTTTTTTTCAATTTTTTTTTGTATGACAACCTATAATATATTGTATATCGTTGGAAAGCTTACATCTTCAGCTTTAATTAGATGCCCTAATCATATCTCTCAGTTGCTTAGAAAAAAGAATAAAAATTTTTTAATCAATCAGCTGCAGAACAAAAAAAAGCTTTAATTTCAGATATTTTTTTCAATTTTTTTTTTTATGACAACCTATAATAAATTGTATATCGTTGGAAAGCTTACATCTTCAGCTTTAATTAGATGCCCTAGTCATATCTCCCTGTTGCTTAGAAAAAAGAATAAAAATTTTTTAATCAATCAGCTGGAGAACAAAAAAAAAAAGCTTCAATTTCAGATATTTTTTTCAATTTTTTTTTGTATGACAACCTATTATAAATTGTATGTCGTTGGAAAGCTTACATCTTCAGCTTTAATTAGATGCCCTAATCATATCTTTCAGTTGCTTAGAAAAAAGAATAAAAATTTTTTAATCAATCAGCTGCAGAACAAAAAAAAAGCTTTAATTTCAGATATTTTTTTCAATTTTTTTTTGTATGACAACCTATAATATATTGTATATCGTTGGAAAGCTTACATCTTCAGCTTTTATAAGATGCCCTAATCATATCTCTCAGTTGCTTAGAAAAAAGAATAAAATTTTTTTAATCAATCAGCTGCAGAACAAAAAAAAAGCTTTAATTTCAGATATTTTTTTCAATTTTTTTTTGTATGACAACCTACAATAAATTGTATATCGTTGGAAAGCTTACATCTTCAGCTTTAATAAGATGCCCTTACCATATCTCTCAGTTGCTTAGAAAAAAGAATAAAAATTTTTTAATCAATCAGCTGGAGAACAAAAAAAAAAGCTTTAATTTCAGATATTTTTTTCAATTTTTTTTTGTATGACAACCTATAATAAATTGTATATCGTTAGAAAGCTTACATCTTCAGCTTTAATTAGATGCCCTAGTCATATCTCTCAGTTGCTTAGAAAAAAGAATAAAATTTTTTTAATCAATCAGCTGGAGAACAAAAAAAAAAGCTTAAATTTCAGATATTTTTTTCAATTTTTTTTTGTATGACAACCTATAATAAATTGTATATCGTTGGAAAGCTTACATCTTCAGCTTCAATTAGATGCCCTAACCATATCTCTCAGTTGCTTAGAAAAAAGAATGAAAATTTTTTAATCAATCAACTGCAGAACAAAAAAAAAAGCTTTAAATTCAGATATTTTTTTCAATTTTTTTTTGTATGACAAGCTTACATCTTCAGCTTTAATAAGATGCCCTTATCATATCTCTCAGTTGCTTAGAAAAAAGAATACAAATTTTTTAATCAATCAGCTGGAGAACAAAAAAAAAAGCTTTAATTTCAGATATTTTTTTCAATTTTTTTTTTTGTAGGACAACCTATAATAAATTGTATATCGTTGGAAAGCTTACATCTTCAGCTTTAATTAGATGCCCTAAACATATCTCTCAGTTGCTTAGAAAAAAGAATGAACATTTTTTAATCAATCAACTGCAGAACAAAAAAAAAGCTTCCATTTCAGATTTTTTTTTCAATTTATTTTTGTAGGACAACCTATAATAAATTGTATATCGTTGGAAAGCTTACATCTTCAGCTTTAATTAGATGCCCTAATCATATCTCTCAGTTGCTTAGAAAAAAGAATACAAATTTTTTAATCAATCAGCTGCAGAACAAAAAAAAAGCTTTAATTTCAGATATTTTTTTCAATTTTTTTTTGTATGACAACCTAAAATAAATTGTATATCGTTGGAAAGCTTACATATTCAGCTTTAATTAGATGCCCTAATCATATCTCTCAGTTGCTTAGAAAAAAGAATAAAATTTTTTTAATCAATCAGCTGGAGAACAAAAAAAAAAGCTTCAATTTCAGATATTTTTTTCAATTTTTTTTTGTATGACAACCTATAATAAATTGTATATCGTTGGAAAGCTTACATCTTCAGCTTTAATTAGATGCCCTAATCATATCTCTCAGTTGCTTAGAAAAAAGAATACAAATTTTTTAATCAATCAGCTGCAGAACAAAAAAAAAGCTTTAATTTCAGATATTTTTTTCAATTTTTTTTTGTATGACAACCTAAAATAAATTGTATATCGCTGGAAAGCTTTCATCTTCAGCTTTAATAAGATGCCCTTATCATATCTCTCAGTTGCTTAGAAAAAAGAATAAAAATTTTTTAATCAATCAGCTGGAGAACAAAAAAAAAAAGCTTCAATTTCAGATATTTTTTTCAATTTTTTTTTTGTATGACAACCTATAATAAATTGGATATCGTTGGAAAGCTTACATCTTCAGCTTTAATTAGATGCCCTAATCATATCTCTCAGTTGCTGAGAAAAAAGAATAAAAATTTTTTAATCAATCAGCTGCAGAACAAAAAAAAAGCTTTAATTTCAGATGTTTTTTTCAATTTTTTTTTGTATGACAACCTATAATATATTGTATATCGTTGGAAAGCTTACATCTTCAGCTTTAATTAGATGCCCTAATCATATCTCTCAGTTGCTTAGAAAAAAGAATAAAAATGTTTTAATCAATCAGCTGCAGAACAAAAAAAAGCTTTAATTTCAGATATTTTTTTCAATTTTTTTTTTATGACAACCTATAATAAATTGTATATCGTTGGAAAGCTTACATCTTCAGCTTTAATTAGATGCCATTACCATATCTCTCAGTTGCTTAGAAAAAAGAATAAAAATTTTTTAATCAATCAACTGCAGAACAAAAAAAAAAAACTTAAAAATCAGATATTTTTTTCAATTTTTTTTGTATGACAACCTATAATAAATTGTATATCGTTGAAAAGCTTACATCTTCAGCTTTAATAAGATGCCCTTATCATATCTCTCAGTTGCTTAGAAAAAAGAATAAAAATTTTTTAATCAATCAGCTGCAGAACAAAAAAAAAAAAGCTTCAATTTCAGATATTTTTTTCAAGTTTTTTTTGTATGACAACCTATAATAAATTGTATATCGTTGGAAAGCTTACATCTTCAGCTTTAATAAGATGCCCTAATCATATCTCTCAGTTGCTGAGAAAAAAGAATAAAAATTTTTTAATCAATCAGCTGCAGAACAAAAAAAAAGCTTTAATTTCAGATGTTTTTTTCAATTTTTTTTTGTATGACAACCTATAATATATTGTATATCGTTGGAAAGCTTACATCTTCAGCTTTAATTAGATGCCCTAATCATATCTCTCAGTTGCTTAGAAAAAAGAATAAAATTTTTTTAATCAATCAGCTGGAGAACAAAAAAAAAAAAAGCTTCAATTTCAGATATTTTTTTCAATTTTTTTTTGTATGACAACCTATAATAAATTGTATATCGTTGGAAAGCTTACATCTTCAGCTTTAATAAGATGCCCTTATCATATCTCTCAGTTGCTTAGAAAAAAGAATAAAATTTTTTTAATCAATCAGCTGCAGAACAAAAAAAAAAAAGCTTCAATTTCAGATATTTTTTTCAAGTTTTTTTTGTATGACAACCTATAATAAATTGTATATCGTTGGAAAGCTTACATCTTCAGCTTTAATAAGATGCCCTAATCATATCTCTCAGTTGCTGAGAAAAAAGAATAAAAATTTTTTAATCAATCAGCTGCAGAACAAAAAAAAAGCTTTAATTTCAGATGTTTTTTTCAATTTTTTTTTGTATGACAACCTATAATATATTGTATATCGTTGGAAAGCTTACATCTTCAGCTTTAATTAGATGCCCTAATCATATCTCTCAGTTGCTTAGAAAAAAGAATAAAAATTTTTTAATCAATCAGCTGGAGAACAAAAAAAAAAAGCTTCAATTTCAGATATTTTTTTCAATTTTTTTTTGTATGACAACCTATAATAAATTGTATATCGTTGGAAACCTTACATCTTCAGCTTTAATAAGATGCCCTAATCATATCTCTCAGTTGCTGAGAAAAAAGAATAAAAATTTTTTAATCAATCAGCTGCAGAACAAAAAAAAAGCTTTAATTTCAGATGTTTTTTTCAATTTTTTTTTGTATGACAACCTATAATATATTGTATATCGTTGGAAAGCTTACATCTTCAGCTTTAATTAGATGCCCTAATCATATCTCTCAATTGCTTGGAAAAAAGAATAAAAATTTTTTAATCAATCAGCTGCAGAACAAGAAAAAGCTTTAATTTCAGATGTTTTTTTCAATTTTTTTTTGTATGACAACCTATAATATATTGTATATCGTTGGAAAGCTTACATCTTCAGCTTTTATTAGATGCCCTAACCATATCTCTCAGTTGCTTAGAAAAAAGAATGAAAATTTTTTAATCAATCAACTGCAGAACAAAAAAAAAAGCTTCAATTTCAGATATTTTTTTCAATTTTTTTTGTATGACAACCTATAATAAATTGTATATCGTTGGAAAGCTTACATCTTCAGCTTTAATTAGATGCCCTAACCATATCTCTCAGTTACTTAGAAAAAAGAATGAAAATTTTTTAATCAATCAACTGCAGAACAAAAAAAAAAAGCTTCAATTTCAGATATTTTTTTCAATTTTTTTTTTATGACAACCTATAATAAATTGTATATCGTTGGAAAGCTTACATCTTCAGCTTTAATTAGATGCCCTAATCATATCTCTCAGTTGCTGAGAAAAAAGAATAAAAATTTTTTAATCAATCAGCTGCAGAACAAAAAAAAAGCTTTAATTTCAGATGTTTTTTTCAATTTTTTTTTGTGTGACAACCTATAATATATTGTATATCGTTGGAAAGCTTACATCTTCAGCTTTTATTAGATGCCCTTATCATATCTCTCAGTTGCTTTGAAAAAAGAATAAAATTTTTTTAATCAGTCAGCTGCAGAACAAAAAAAAGCTTTAATTTCAGATATTTTTTTCAATTTTTTTTTTTGTATGACAACCTATAATAAATTTTATATCGTTGGAAAGCTTACATCTTCAGCTTTAATTAGATGCCCTTATCATATCTCTCAGTTGCTTAGAAAAAAGAATAAAAATTTTTTAATCAATCAGCTGGAGAACAAAAAAAAAAAGCTTCAATTTCAGATATTTTTTTCAATTTTTTTTTGTATGACAACCTATAATAAATTGTATATCGTTGGAAACCTTACATCTTCAGCTTTAATTAGATGCCCTAATCATAT
The DNA here is from genome assembly GCF_945859705.1 of Episyrphus balteatus. NCBI lineage: Eukaryota > Metazoa > Arthropoda > Insecta > Diptera > Syrphidae > Episyrphus > Episyrphus balteatus. Next base: position 60,194,202 of record NC_079135.1, read on the forward strand.
CTCTCAGTTGCTGAGAAAAAAGAATAAAAATTTTTTAATCAATCAGCTGCAGAACAAAAAAAAAGCTTTAATTTCAGATGTTTTTTTCAATTTTTTTTTTGTATGACAACCTATAATATATTGTATATCGTTGGAAAGCTTACATCTTCCGCTTTAATTAGATGCCCTAAACATATCTCTCAATTGCTTAGAAAAAAGAATAAAAATTTTTTAATCAATCAGCTGCAGAACAAGAAAAAGCTTTAATTTCAGATGTTTTTTTCAATTTTTTTTTGTATGACAACCTATAATATATTGTATATCGTTGGAAAGCTTACATCTTCAGCTTTAATTAGATGCCCTAATCATATCTCTCAATTGCTTGGAAAGAAGAATAAAAATTTTTTAATCAATCAGCTGGAGAACAAAAAAAAAAAGCTTCAATTTCAGATATTTTTTTCAAGTTTTTTTTTGTATGACAACCTATAATAAATTGTATATCGTTGGAAAGCTTACATCTTCAGCTTTAATTAAATGCCCTTATCATATCTCTCAGTTGCTTAGAAAAAAGAATAAAAATTTTTTAATCAATCAGCTGGAGAACAAAAAAAAAAGCTTCAATTTCAGATATTTTTTTCAATTTTTTTTTGTATGACAACCTATAATATATTGTATATCGTTGGAAAGCTTACATCTTCAGCTTTAATTAGATGCCCTAATCATATCTCTCAGTTGCTGAGAAAAAAGAATAAAAATTTTTTAATCAATCAGCTGCAGAACAAAAAAAAAGCTTTAATTTCAGATGTTTTTTTCAATTTTTTTTTGTATGACAACCTATAATATATTGTATATCGTTGGAAAGCTTACATCTTCAGCTTTAATTAGATGCCCTAATCATATCTCTCAGTTGCTTAGAAAAAAGAATAAAATTTTTTTAATCAATCAGCTGCAGAACAAAAAAAAAAAGCTTCAATTTCAGATATTTTTTTCAATTTTTTTTTGTATGACAACCTATAATAAATTGTATATCGTTGGAAAGCTTACATCTTCAGCTTTAATAAGATGCCCTTATCATATCTCTCAGTTGCTTAGAAAAAAGAATACAAATTTTTTAATCAATCAGCTGCAGAACAAAAAAAAAAAGCTTCAATTTCAGATATTTTTTTCAAGTTTTTTTTGTATGACAACCTATAATAAATTGTATATCGTTGGAAAGCTTTCATCTTCAGCTTTAATCAAATGCCCTAATCATATCTCTCAGTTGCTTAGAAAAAAGAATAAAAATTTTTTAATCAATCAGCTGGAGAACAAAAAAAAAAGCTTCAATTTCAGATATTTTTTTCAATTTTTTTTTATATGACAACCTATAATAAATTGTATATCGTTGGAAAGCTTACATTTTCAGCTTTAATTAGATGCCCTAATCATATCTCTCAGTTGCTTAGAAAAAAGAATAAAAATTTTTTAATCAATCAGCTGCAGAACAAAAAAAAAGCTTTAATTTCAGATGTTTTTTTCAATTTTTTTTTGTATGACAACCTATAATATATTGTATATCGTTGGAAAGCTTACATCTTCAGCTTTTATTAGATGCCCTAATCATATCTCTCAGTTGCTTGGAAAAAAGAATACAAATTTTTTAATCAATCAGCTACAGAACAAAAAAAAGCTTTAATTTCAGATATTTTTTCAATTTTTTTTTGTATGACAACCTATAATAAATTGTATATTGTTGGAAAGCTTACATCTTCAGCTTTAATTAGATGCCCTAACCATATCTCTCAGTTGCTTAGAAAAAAGAATGAAAATTTTTTAATCAATCAACTGCAGAACAAAAAAAAAAGCTTCAATTTCAGATATTTTTTTCAATTTTTTTTTGTATGACAACCTATAATAAATTGTATATCGTTGGAAAGCTTACATCTTCAGCTTTAATTAGATGTCCTAACCATATCTCTCAGTTGCTTAGAAAAAAGAATGAAAATTTTTTAATCGATCAACTGCAGAACAAAAAAAAAAGCTTCAATTTCAGATATTTTTTTCAATTTTTTTTTGTATGACAACCTATTATAAATTGTATGTCGTTGGAAAGCTTACATCTTCAGCTTTAATAAGATGCCCTAATCATATCTCTCAGTTGCTAAGAAAAAAGAATAAAAATTTTTTAATCAATCAGCTGGAAAAAAAAAAAAAAGCTTTAATTTCAGATATTTTTTTCAATTTTTTTTTGTATTACAACCTATAATATATTGTATATCGTTGGAAAGCTTACATCTTCAGCTTTTATAAGATGCCCTAATCATATCTCTCAGTTGCTTAGAAAAAAGAATAAAATTTTTTTAATCAATCAGCTGCAGAACAAAAAAAAAGCTTTAATTTCAGATATTTTTTTCAATTTTTTTTTGTATGACAACCTACAATAAATTGTATATCGTTGGAAAGCTTACATCTTCAGCTTTAATAAGATGCCCTTACCATATCTCTCAGTTGCTTAGAAAAAAGAATAAAAATTTTTTAATCAATCAGCTGGAGAACAAAAAAAAAAGCTTTAATTTCAGATATTTTTTTCAATTTTTTTTTGTATGACAACCTATAATAAATTGTATATCGTTGGAAAGCTTACATCTTCAGCTTTAATTAGATGCCCTAGTCATATCTCTCAGTTGCTTAGAAAAAAGCATAAATTTTTTTTAATCAATCAGCTGGAGAACAAAAAAAAAAGCTTAAATTTCAGATAATTTTTTCAATTTTTTTTTTGTATGACAACCTATAATAAATTGTATATCGTTGGAAAGCTTACATCTTCAGCTTTAATTAGATGCCCTAACCATATCTCTCAGTTGCTTAGAAAAAAGAATGAAAATTGTTTAATCAATCAACTGCAGAACAAAAAAAAAAGCTTTAAATTCAGATATTTTTTTCAATTTTTTTTTGTATGACAAGCTTACATCTTCAGCTTTAATAAGATGCCCTTATCATATCTCTCAGTTGCTTAGAAAAAAGAATACAAATTTTTTAATCAATCAGCTGGAGAACAAAAAAAAAAGCTTTAATTTCAGATATTTTTTTCAATTTTTTTTTGTAGGACAACCTATAATAAATTGTATATCGTTGGAAAGCTTACATCTTCAGCTTTAATTAGATGCCCTAAACATATCTCTCAGTTGCTTAGAAAAAAGAATGAACATTTTTTAATCAATCAACTGCAGAACAAAAAAAAAGCTTCAATTTCAGATTTTTTTTTCAATTTATTTTTGTAGGACAACCTATAATAAATTGTATATCGTTGGAAAGCTTACATCTTCAGCTTTAATTAGATGCCCTAATCATATCTCTCAGTTGCTTAGAAAAAAGAATACAAATTTTTTAATCAATCAGCTGCAGAACAAAAAAAAAGCTTTAATTTCAGATATTTTTTTCAATTTTTTTTTGTATGACAACCTACAATAAATTGTATATCGTTGGAAAGCTTACATATTCAGCTTTAATTAGATGCCCTAATCATATCTCTCAGTTGCTTAGAAAAAAGAATAAAATTTTTTTAATCAATCAGCTGGAGAACAAAAAAAAAAAGCTTCAATTTCAGATATTTTTTTCAATTTTTTTTTGTATGACAACCTATAATAAATTGTATATCGTTGGAAAGCTTACATCTTCAGCTTTAATAAGATGCCCTTATCATATCTCTCAGTTGCTTAGAAAAAAGAATAAAAATTTTTTAATCAATCAGCTGGAGAACAAAAAAAAAGCTTCAATTTCAGATATTTTTTTCAATTTTTTTTTGTATGACAACCTATAATAAATTGTATATCGTTGGAAAGCTTACATCTTCAGCTTTAATAAGATGCCCTAATCATATCTCTCAGTTGCTTAGAAAAAAGAATAAAAATTTTTTAATCAATCAGCTGCAGAACAAAAAAAAAGCTTTAATTTCAGATGTTTTTTTCAATTTTTTTTTGTATGACAACCTATAATATATTGTATATCGTTGGAAAGCTTACATCTTCAGCTTTAATTAGATGCCCTAATCATATCTCTCAATTGCTTGGAAAAAAGAATAAAAATTTTTTAATCAATCAGCTGCAGAACAAAAAAAAGCTTTAATTTCAGATATTTTTTTCAATTTTTTTTTTTATGACAACCTATAATAAATTGTATATCGTTGGAAAGCTTACATCTTCAGCTTTAATTAGATGCCCTAGTCATATCTCTCAGTTGCTTAGAAAAAAGCATAAATTTTTTTTAATCAATCAGCTGGAGAACAAAAAAAAAAAAGCTTCAATTTCAGATATTTTTTTCAAGTTTTTTTTGTATGACAACCTATAATAAATTGTATATCGTTGGAAAGCTTTCATCTTCAGCTTTAATTAAATGCCCTAATCATATCTCTCAGTTGCTTGGAAAAAAGAATAAAAATTTTTTAATCAATCAGCTGCAGAACAAAAAAAAAGCTTTAATTTCAGATGTTTTTTTCAATTTTTTTTTGTATGACAACCTATAATATATTGTATATCGTTGGAAAGCTTACATCTTCAGCTTTAATTAGATGCCCTAATCATATCTCTCAATTGCTTGGAAAAAAGAATAAAAATTTTTTAATCAATCAGCTGGAGAACAAAAAAAAAAAGCTTTAATTTCAGATGTTTTTTTCAATTTTTTTTTGTATGACAACCTATAATATATTGTATATCGTTGGAAAGCTTACATCTTCAGCTTTAATTAGATGCCCTAATCATATCTCTCAGTTGCTTGGAAAAAAGAATACAAATTTTTTAATCAATCAGCTACAGAACAAAAAAAAGCTTTAATTTCAGATATTTTTTCAATTTTTTTTTGTATGACAACCTATAATAAATTGTATATTGTTGGAAAGCTTACATCTTCAGCTTTAATTAGATGCCCTAACCATATCTCTCAGTTGCTTAGAAAAAAGAATGAAAATTTTTTAATCAATCAACTGCAGAACAAAAAAAAAAGCTTCAATTTCAGATATTTTTTTCAATTTTTTTTTGTATGACAACCTATAATAAATTGTATATCGTTGGAAAGCTTACATCTTCAGCTTTAATTAGATGCCCTAACCATATCTCTCAGTTGCTTAGAAAAAAGAATGAAAATTTTTTAATCAATCAACTGCAGAACAAAAAAAAAAGCTTCAATTTCAGATATTTTTTTCAATTTTTTTTTGTATGACAACCTATTATAAATTGTATGTCGTTGGAAAGCTTACATCTTCAGCTTTAATAAGATGCCCTAATCATATCTCTCAGTTGCTAAGAAAAAAGAATAAAAATTTTTTAATCAATCAGCTGGAGAACAAAAAAAAAGCTTTAATTTCAGATATTTTTTTCAATTTTTTTTTGTATTACAACCTATAATATATTGTATATCGTTGGAAAGCTTACATCTTCAGCTTTTATAAGATGCCCTAATCATATCTCTCAGTTGCTTAGAAAAAAGAATAAAATTTTTTTAATCAATCAGCTGCAGAACAAAAAAAAAGCTTTAATTTCAGATATTTTTTTCAATTTTTTTTTGTATGACAACCTACAATAAATTGTATATCGTTGGAAAGCTTACATCTTCAGCTTTAATAAGATGCCCTTACCATATTTCTCAGTTGCTTAGAAAAAAGAATAAAAATTTTTTAATCAATCAGCTGGAGAACAAAAAAAAAAGCTTTAATTTCAGATATTTTTTTCAATTTTTTTTTGTATGACAACCTATAATAAATTGTATATCGTTGGAAAGCTTACATCTTCAGCTTTAATTAGATGCCCTAGTCATATCTCTCAGTTGCTTAGAAAAAAGCATAAATTTTTTTTAATCAATCAGCTGGAGAACAAAAAAAAAAGCTTAAATTTCAGATAATTTTTTCAATTTTTTTTTTTGTATGACAACCTATAATAAATTGTATATCGTTGGAAAGCTTACATCTTCAGCTTTAATTAGATGCCCTAACCATATCTCTCAGTTGCTTAGAAAAAAGAATGAAAATTGTTTAATCAATCAACTGCAGAACAAAAAAAAAAGCTTTAAATTCAGATATTTTTTTCAATTTTTTTTTGTATGACAAGCTTACATCTTCAGCTTTAATAAGATGCCCTTATCATATCTCTCAGTTGCTTAGAAAAAAGAATACAAATTTTTTAATCAATCAGCTGGAGAACAAAAAAAAAAGCTTTAATTTCAGATATTTTTTTCAATTTTTTTTTGTAGGACAACCTATTATAAATTGTATATCGTTGGAAAGCTTACATCTTCAGCTTTAATTAGATGCCCTAAACATATCTCTCAGTTGCTTAGAAAAAAGAATGAACATTTTTTAATCAATCAACTGCAGAACAAAAAAAAAGCTTCAATTTCAGATTTTTTTTTCAATTTATTTTTGTAGGACAACCTATAATAAATTGTATATCGTTGGAAAGCTTACATCTTCAGCTTTAATTAGATGCCCTAATCATATCTCTCAGTTGCTTAGAAAAAAGAATACAAATTTTTTAATCAATCAGCTGCAGAACAAAAAAAAAGCTTTAATTTCAGATATTTTTTTCAATTTTTTTTTGTATGACAACCTAAAATAAATTGTATATCGTTGGAAAGCTTACATATTCAGCTTTAATTAGATGCCCTAATCATATCTCTCAGTTGCTTAGAAAAAAGAATAAAATTTTTTTAATCAATCAGCTGGAGAACAAAAAAAAAATCTTCAATTTCAGATATTTTTTTCAATTTTTTTTTGTATGACAACCTATAATAAATTGTATATCGTTGGAAAGCTTACATCTTCAGCTTTAATAAGATGCCCTTATCATATCTCTCAGTTGCTTAGAAAAAAGAATAAAAATTTTTTAATCAATCAGCTGGAGAACAAAAAAAAAAAGCTTCAATTTCAGATATTTTTTTCAATTTTTTTTTGTATGACAACCTATAATAAATTGTATATCGTTGGAAAGCTTACATCTTCAGCTTTAATAAGATGCCCTTATCATATCTCTCAGTTGCTGAGAAAAAAGAATAAAAATTTTTTAATCAATCAGCTGCAGAACAAAAAAAAAGCTTTAATTTCAGATGTTTTTTTCAATTTTTTTTTGTATGACAACCTATAATATATTGTATATCGTTGGAAAGCTTACATCTTCAGCTTTAATTAGATGCCCTAATCATATCTCTCAATTGCTTGGAAAAAAGAATAAAAATTTTTTAATCAATCAGCTGCAGAACAAAAAAAAGCTTTAATTTCAGATATTTTTTTCAATTTTTTTTTTTATGACAACCTATAATAAATTGTATATCGTTGGAAAGCTTACATCTTCAGCTTTAATTAGATGCCATTACCATATCTCTCAGTTGCTTAGAAAAAAGAATAAAAATTTTTTAATCAATCAACTGCAGAACAAAAAAAAAAAACTTAAAATTCAGATATTTTTTTCAATTTTTTTTTGTATGACAACCTATAATAAATTGTATATCGTTGAAAAGCTTACATCTTCAGCTTTAATAAGATGCCCTTATCATATCTCTCAGTTGCTTAGAAAAAAGAATAAAATTTTTTTAATCAATCAGCTGCAGAACAAAAAAAAGGCTTTAATTTCAGATATTTTTTTCAATTTTTTTTTTGTATGACAACCTATAATAAATTGTATATCGTTGGAAAGCTTACATCTTCAGCTTTAATTAGATGCCCTAACCATATCTCTAAGTTGCTTAGAAAAAAGAATGAAAATTTTTTAATCAATCAACTGCAGAACAAAAAAAAAAAGCTTCAATTTCAGATATTTTTTTCAATTTTTTTTTGTATCACAACCTATAATAAATTGTATATCGTTGGAAAGCTTACATCTTCAGCTTTAATAAGATGCCCTTATCATATCTCTCAGTTGCTTAGAAAAAAGAATAAAAATTTTTTAATCAATCAGCTGCAGAACAAAAAAAAAAAGCTTCAATTTCAGATATTTTTTTCAAGTTTTTTTTGTATGACAACCTATAATAAATTGTATATCGTTGGAAAGCTTACATCTTCAGCTTTAATTAAATGCCCTTATCATATCTCTCAGTTGCTTAGAAAAAAGAATACAAATTTTTTAATCAATCAGCTGGAGAACAAAAAAAAAAAGCTTCAATTCCAGATATTTTTTTCAATTTTTTTTTGTATGACAACCTATAATAAATTGTATATCGTTGGAAAGCTTACATCTTCAGCTTTAATTAGATGCCCTAATCATATCTCTCAGTTGCTGAGAAAAAAGAATAAAAATTTTTTAATCAATCAGCTGCAGAACAAAAAAAAAGCTTTAATTTCAGATGTTTTTTTCAATTTTTTTTTGTATGACAACCTATAAAATATTGTATATCGTTGGAAAGCTTACATCTTCAGCTTTAATTAGATGCCCTAGTCATATCTCTCAGTTGCTTAGAAAAAAGAATAAAATTTTTTTAATCAATCAGCTGGAGAACAAAAAAAAAAAGCTTCAATTTCAGATATTTTTTTCAATTTTTTTTTGTATGACAACCTATAATAAATTGTATATCGTTGGAAAGCTTACATCTTCAGCTTTAATAAGATGCCCTTATCATATCTCTCAGTTGCTTAGAAAAAAGAATAAAAATTTTTTAATCAATCAGCTGCAGAACAAAAAAAAAAAAGCTTCAATTTCAGATATTTTTTTCAAGTTTTTTTTGTATGACAACCTATAATAAATTGTATATCGTTGGAAAGCTTACATCTTCAGCTTTAATTAGATGCCCTAACCATATCTCTCAGTTGCTTAGAAAAAAGAATGAAAATTTTTTAATCAATCAACTGCAGAACAAAAAAAAAAGCTTCAATTTCAGATATTTTTTTCAATTTTTTTTTGTATGACAACCTATTATAAATTGTATGTCGTTGGAAAGCTTACATCTTCAGCTTTAATAAGATGCCCTAATCATATCTCTCAGTTGCTAAGAAAAAAGAATAAAAATTTTTTAATCAATCAGCTGGAGAACAAAAAAAAGCTTTAATTTCAGATATTTTTTTCAATTTTTTTTTGTATTACAACCTATAATATATTGTATATCGTTGGAAAGCTTACATCTTCAGCTTTTATAAGATGCCCTAATCATATCTCTCAGTTGCTTAGAAAAAAGAATAAAATTTTTTTAATCAATCAGCTGCAGAACAAAAAAAAAGCTTTAATTTCAGATATTTTTTTCAATTTTTTTTTGTATGACAACCTACAATAAATTGTATATCGTTGGAAAGCTTACATCTTCAGCTTTAATAAGATGCCCTTACCATATCTCTCAGTTGCTTAGAAAAAAGAATAAAAATTTTTTAATCAATCAGCTGGAGAACAAAAAAAAAAGCTTTAATTTCAGATATTTTTTTCAATTTTTTTTTGTATGACAACCTATAATAAATTGTATATCGTTGGAAAGCTTACATCTTCAGCTTTAATTAGATGCCCTAGTCATATCTCTCAGTTGCTTAGAAAAAAGCATAAATTTTTTTTAATCAATCAGCTGGAGAACAAAAAAAAAAGCTTAAATTTCAGATAATTTTTTCAATTTTTTTTTTGTATGACAACCTATAATAAATTGTATATCGTTGGAAAGCTTACATCTTCAGCTTTAATTAGATGCCCTAATCATATCTCTCAGTTGCTTAGAAAAAAGAATGAAAATTGTTTAATCAATCAACTGCAGAACAAAAAAAAAAGCTTTAAATTCAGATATTTTTTTCAATTTTTTTTTGTATGACAAGCTTACATCTTCAGCTTTAATAAGATGCCCTTATCATATCTCTCAGTTGCTTAGAAAAAAGAATACAAATTTTTTAATCAATCAGCTGGAGAACAAAAAAAAAAGCTTTAATTTCAGATATTTTTTTCAATTTTTTTTTGTAGGACAACCTATAATAAATTGTATATCGTTGGAAAGCTTACATCTTCAGCTTTAATTAGATGCCCTAAACATATCTCTCAGTTGCTTAGAAAAAAGAATGAACATTTTTTAATCAATCAACTGCAGAACAAAAAAAAAGCTTCAATTTCGGATTTTTTTTTCAATTTATTTTTGTAGGACAACCTATAATAAATTGTATATCGTTGGAAAGCTTACATCTTCAGCTTTAATTAGATGCCCTAATCAAATCTCTCAGTTGCTTAGAAAAAAGAATACAAATTTTTTAATCAATCAGCTGCAGAACAAAAAAAAAGCTTTAATTTCAGATATTTTTTTCAATTTTTTTTTGTATGACAACCTAAAATAAATTGTATATCGTTGGAAAGCTTACATATTCAGCTTTAATTAGATGCCCTAATCATATCTCTCAGTTGCTTAGAAAAAAGAATAAAATTTTTTTAATCAATCAGCTGGAGAACAAAAAAAAAAGCTTCAATTTCAGATATTTTTTTCAATTTTTTTTTGTATGACAACCTATAATAAATTGTATATCGTTGGAAAGCTTACATCTTCAGCTTTAATAAGATGCCCTTATCATATCTCTCAGTTGCTTAGAAAAAAGAATAAAAATTTTTTAATCAATCAGCTGGAGAACAAAAAAAAAAAGCTTCAATTTCAGATATTTTTTTCAATTTTTTTTTGTATGACAACCTATAATAAATTGTATATCGTTGGAAAGCTTACATCTTCAGCTTTAATAAGATGCCCTTATCATATCTCTCAGTTGCTGAGAAAAAAGAATACAAATTTTTTAATCAATCAGCTGCAGAACAAAAAAAAAGCTTTAATTTCAGATGTTTTTTTCAATTTTTTTTTGTATGACAACCTATAATATATTGTATATCGTTGGAAAGCTTACATCTTCAGCTTTAATTAGATGCCCTAATCATATCTCTCAATTGCTTGGAAAAAAGAATAAAAATTTTTTAATCAATCAGCTGCAGAACAAATAAAAGCTTTAATTTCAGATATTTTTTTCAATTTTTTTTTTTATGACAACCTATAATAAATTGTATATCGTTGGAAAGCTTACATCTTCAGCTTTAATTAGATGCCATTACCATATCTCTCAGTTGCTTAGAAAAAAGAATAAAAATTTTTTAATCAATCAGCTGCAGAACAAAAAAAAAGCTTTAATTTCAGATGTTTTTTTCAATTTTTTTTTTGTATGACAACCTATAATAAATTGTATATCGTTGGAAAGCTTACATCTTCAGCTTTAATAAGATGCCCTTATCATATCTCTCAGTTGCTTAGAAAAAAGAATAAAAATTTTTTAATCAATCAGCTGGAGAACAAAAAAAAAAAGCTTCAATTTCAGATATTTTTTTCAATTTTTTTTTGTATGACAACCTATAATAAATTGTATATCGTTGGAAAGCTTACATCTTCAGCTTTAATTAGATGCCCTAATCATATCTCTCAGTTGCTGAGAAAAAAGAATAAAAATTTTTTAATCAATCAGCTGCAGAACAAAAAAAAAGCTTTAATTTCAGATGTTTTTTTCAATTTTTTTTTGTATGACAACCTATAATATATTGTATATCGTTGGAAAGCTTACATCTTCAGCTTTAATTAGATGCCCTAATCATATCTCTCAGTTGCTTAGAAAAAAGAATAAAATTTTTTTAATCAATCAGCTGGAGAACAAAAAAAAAAAGCTTCAATTTCAGATATTTTTTTCAATTTTTTTTTGTATGACAACCTATAATAAATTGTATATCGTTGGAAAGCTTACATCTTCAGCTTTAATAAGATGCCCTAATCATATCTCTCAGTTGCTAAGAAAAAAGAATAAAAATTTTTTAATCAATCAGCTGGAGAACAAAAAAAAAGCTTTAATTTCAGATATTTTTTTCAATTTTTTTTTGTATTACAACCTATAATATATTGTATATCGTTGGAAAGCTTACATCTTCAGCTTTTATAAGATGCCCTAATCATATCTCTCAGTTGCTTAGAAAAAAGAATAAAATTTTTTTAATCAATCAGCTGCAGAACAAAAAAAAAGCTTTAATTTCAGATATTTTTTTCAATTTTTTTTTGTATGACAACCTACAATAAATTGTATATCGTTGGAAAGCTTACATCTTCAGCTTTAATAAGATGCCCTTACCATATCTCTCAGTTGCTTAGAAAAAAGAATAAAATTTTTTAATCAATCAGCTGGAGAACAAAAAAAAAAGCTTTAATTTCAGATATTTTTTTCAATTTTTTTTTGTATGACAACCTATAATAAATTGTATATCGTTGGAAAGCTTACATCTTCAGCTTTAATTAGATGCCCTAGTCATATCTCTCAGTTGCTTAGAAAAAAGCATAAATTTTTTTTAATCAATCAGCTGGAGAACAAAAAAAAAAGCTTAAATTTCAGATAATTTTTTCAATTTTTTTTTTGTATGACAACCTATAATAAATTGTATATCGTTGGAAAGCTTACATCTTCAGCTTTAATTATATGCCCTAACCATATCTCTCAGTTGCTTAGAAAAAAGAATGAAAATTGTTTAATCAATCAACTGCAGAACAAAAAAAAAAGCTTTAAATTCAGATATTTTTTTCAATTTTTTTTTGTATGACAAGCTTACATCTTCAGCTTTAATAAGATGCCCTTATCATATCTCTCAGTTGCTTAGAAAAAAGAATACAAATTTTTTAATCAATCAGCTGGAGAACAAAAAAAAAAGCTTTAATTTCAGATATTTTTTTCAATTTTTTTTTTGTATGACAACCTATAATAAATTGTATATCGTTGGAAAGCTTACATCTTCAGCTTTAATTAGATGCCCTAAACATATCTCTCAGTTGCTTAGAAAAAAGAATGAACATTTTTTAATCAATCAACTGCAGAACAAAAAAAAAAGCTTCAATTTCAGATTTTTTTTTCAATTTATTTTTGTAGGACAACCTATAATAAATTGTATATCGTTGGAAAGCTTACATCTTCAGCTTTAATTAGATGCCCTAATCATATCTCTCAGTTGCTTAGAAAAAAGAATACAAATTTTTTAATCAATCAGCTGCAGAACAAAAAAAAAGCTTTAATTTCAGATATTTTTTTCAATTTTTTTTTGTATGACAACCTAAAATAAATTGTATATCGTTGGAAAGCTTACATATTCAGCTTTAATTAGATGCCCTAATCATATCTCTCAGTTGCTTAGAAAAAAGAATAAAATTTTTTTAATCAATCAGCTGGAGAACAAAAAAAAAAAGCTTCAATTTCAGATATTTTTTTCAATTTTTTTTTGTATGACAACCTATAATAAATTGTATATCGTTGGAAAGCTTACATCTTCAGCTTTAATAAGATGCCCTTATCATATCTCTCAGTTGCTTAGAAAAAAGAATAAAAATTTTTTAATCAATCAGCTGGAGAACAAAAAAAAAAAGCTTCAATTTCAGATATTTTTTTCAATTTTTTTTTGTATGACAACCTATAAAAAATTGTATATCGTTGGAAAGCTTACATCTTCAGCTTTAATAAGATGCCCTTATCATATCTCTCAGTTGCTGAGAAAAAAGAATACAAATTTTTTAATCAATCAGCTGCAGAACAAAAAAAAAGCTTTAATTTCAGATGTTTTTTTCAATTTTTTTTTGTATGACAACCTATAATATATTGTATATCGTTGGAAAGCTTACATCTTCAGCTTTAATTAGATGCCCTAATCATATCTCTCAATTGCTTGGAAAAAAGAATAAAAATTTTTTAATCAATCAGCTGCAGAACAAAAAAAAGCTTTAATTTCAGATATTTTTTTCAATTTTTTTTTTTATGACAACCTATAATAAATTGTATATCGTTGGAAAGCTTACATCTTCAGCTTTAATTAGATGCCATTACCATATCTCTCAGTTGCTTAGAAAAAAGAATAAAAATTTTTTAATCAATCAACTGCAGAACAAAAAAAAAAACTTAAAATTCAGATATTTTTTTCAATTTTTTTTTGTATGACAACCTATAATAAATTGTATATCGTTGAAAAGCTTACATCTTCAGCTTTAATAAGATGCCCTTATCATATCTCTCAGTTGCTTAGAAAAAAGAATAAAATTTTTTTAATCAATCAGCTGCAGAACAAAAAAAGGCTTTAATTTCAGATATTTTTTTCAATTTTTTTTTTGTATGACAACCTATAATAAATTGTATATCGTTGGAAAGCTTACATCTTCAGCTTTAATTAGATGCCCTAACCATATCTCTAAGTTGCTTAGAAAAAAGAATGAAAATTTTTTAATCAATCAACTGCAGAACAAAAAAAAAAAGCTTCAATTTCAGATATTTTTTTCAATTTTTTTTTGTATGACAACCTATAATAAATTGTATATCGTTGGAAAGCTTACATCTTCAGCTTTAATAAGATGCCCTTATCATATCTCTCAGTTGCTTAGAAAAAAGAATAAAAATTTTTTAATCAATCAGCTGCAGAACAAAAAAAAAAAGCTTCAATTTCAGATATTTTTTTCAAGTTTTTTTTGTATGACAACCTATAATAAATTGTATATCGTTGGAAAGCTTACATCTTCAGCTTTAATTAAATGCCCTTATCATATCTCTCAGTTGCTTAGAAAAAAGAATACAAATTTTTTAATCAATCAGCTGGAGAACAAAAAAAAAAGCTTCAATTTCAGATATTTTTTTCAATTTTTTTTTGTATGACAACCTATAATAAATTGTATATCGTTGGAAAGCTTACATCTTCAGCTTTAATTAGATGCCCTAATCATATCTCTCAGTTGCTGAGAAAAAAGAATAAAAATTTTTTAATCAATCAGCTGCAGAACAAAAAAAAAGCTTTAATTTCAGATGTTTTTTTCAATTTTTTTTTGTATGACAACCTATAATATATTGTATATCGTTGGAAAGCTTACATCTTCAGCTTTAATTAGATGCCCTAATCATATCTCTCAGTTGCTTAGAAAAAAGAATAAAATTTTTTTAATCAATCAGCTGGAGAACAAAAAAAAAAAGCTTCAATTTCAGATATTTTTTTCAATTTTTTTTTGTATGACAACCTATAATAAATTGTATATCGTTGGAAAGCTTACATCTTCAGCTTTAATAAGATGCCCTTATCATATCTCTCAGTTGCTTAGAAAAAAGAATAAAATTTTTTTAATCAATCAGCTGCAGAACAAAAAAAAAAAAGCTTCAATTTCAGATATTTTTTTCAAGTTTTTTTTGTATGACAACCTATTATAAATTGTATGTCGTTGGAAAGCTTACATCTTCAGCTTTAATAAGATGCCCTAATCATATCTCTCAGTTGCTAAGAAAAAAGAATAAAAATTTTTTAATCAATCAGCTGGAGAACAAAAAAAAAGCTTTAATTTCAGATATTTTTTTCAATTTTTTTTTGTATTACAACCTATAATATATTGTATATCGTTGGAAAGCTTACATCTTCAGCTTTTATAAGATGCCCTAATCATATCTCTCAGTTGCTTAGAAAAAAGAATAAAATTTTTTTAATCAATCAGCTGCAGAACAAAAAAAAAGCTTTAATTTCAGATATTTTTTTCAATTTTTTTTTGTATGACAACCTACAATAAATTGTATATCGTTGGAAAGCTTACATCTTCAGCTTTAATAAGATGCCCTTACCATATCTCTCAGTTGCTTAGAAAAAAGAATAAAATTTTTTAATCAATCAGCTGGAGAACAAAAAAAAAAGCTTTAATTTCAGATATTTTTTTCAATTTTTTTTTGTATGACAACCTATAATAAATTGTATATCGTTGGAAAGCTTACATCTTCAGCTTTAATTAGATGCCCTAGTCATATCTCTCAGTTGCTTAGAAAAAAGCATAAATTTTTTTTAATCAATCAGCTGGAGAACAAAAAAAAAAGCTTAAATTTCAGATAATTTTTTCAATTTTTTTTTTGTATGACAACCTATAATAAATTGTATATCGTTGGAAAGCTTACATCTTCAGCTTTAATTAGATGCCCTAACCATATCTCTCAGTTGCTTAGAAAAAAGAATGAAAATTTTTTAATCAATCAACTGCAGAACAAAAAAAAAAGCTTCAATTTCAGATATTTTTTTCAATTTTTTTTTGTATGACAACCTATTATAAATTGTATGTCGTTGGAAAGCTTACATCTTCAGCTTTAATAAGATGCCCTAATCATATCTCTCAGTTGCTTAGAAAAAAGAATAAAAATTTTTTAATCAATCAGCTGGAGAACAAAAAAAAAGCTTTAATTTCAGATATTTTTTTCAATTTTTTTTTGTATTACAACCTATAATATATTGTATATCGTTGGAAAGCTTACATCTTCAGCTTTTATAAGATGCCCTAATCATATCTCTCAGTTGCTTAGAAAAAAGAATAAAATTTTTTTAATCAATCAGCTGCAGAACAAAAAAAAAGCTTTAATTTCAGATATTTTTTTCAATTTTTTTTTGTATGACAACCTACAATAAATTGTATATCGTTGGAAAGCTTACATCTTCAGCTTTAATAAGATGCCCTTACCATATCTCTCAGTTGCTTAGAAAAAAGAATAAAATTTTTTAATCAATCAGCTGGAGAACAAAAAAAAAAGCTTTAATTTCAGATATTTTTTTCAATTTTTTTTTGTATGACAACCTATAATAAATTGTATATCGTTGGAAAGCTTACATCTTCAGCTTTAATTAGATGCCCTAGTCATATCTCTCAGTTGCTTAGAAAAAAGCATAAATTTTTTTTAATCAATCAGCTGGAGAACAAAAAAAAAAGCTTAAATTTCAGATAATTTTTTCAATTTTTTTTTTGTATGACAACCTATAATAAATTGTATATCGTTGGAAAGCTTACATCTTCAGCTTTAATTAGATGCCCTAACCATATCTCTCAGTTGCTTAGAAAAAAGAATGAAAATTGTTTAATCAATCAACTGCAGAACAAAGAAAAAAGCTTTAAATTCAGATATTTTTTTCAATTTTTTTTTGTATGAAAAGCTAACATCTTCAGCTTTAATAAGATGCCCTTATCATATCTCTCAGTTGCTTAGAAAAAAGAATACAAATTTTTTAATCAATCAGCTGGAGAACAAAAAAAAAAGCTTTAATTTCAGATATTTTTTTCAATTTTTTTTTGTAGGACAACCTATAATAAATTGTATATCGTTGGAAAGCTTACATCTTCAGCTTTAATTAGATGCCCTAAACATATCTCTCAGTTGCTTGGAAAAAAGAATGAACATTTTTTAATCAATCAACTGCAGAACAAAAAAAAAGCTTCAATTTCAGATTTTTTTTTCAATTTATTTTTGTAGGACAACCTATAATAAATTGTATATCGTTGGAAAGCTTACATCTTCAGCTTTAATTAGATGCCCTAATCATATCTCTCAGTTGCTTAGAAAAAAGAATACAAATTTTTTAATCAATCAGCTGCAGAACAAAAAAAAAGCTTTAATTTCAGATATTTTTTTCAATTTTTTTTTGTATGACAACCTAAAATAAATTGTATATCGTTGGAAAGCTTACATATTCAGCTTTAATTAGATGCCCTAATCATATCTCTCAGTTGCTTAGAAAAAAGAATAAAAATTTTTTAATCAATCAGCTGGAGAACAAAAAAAAAAGCTTCAATTTCAGATATTTTTTTCAATTTTTTTTTGTATGACAACCTATAATAAATTGTATATCGTTGGAAAGCTTACATCTTCAGCTTTAATAAGATGCCCTTATCATATCTCTCAGTTGCTTAGAAAAAAGAATAAAAATTTTTTAATCAATCAGCTGGAGAACAAAAAAAAAAAGCTTCAATTTCAGATATTTTTTTCAATTTTTTTTTGTATGACAACCTATAATAAATTGTATATCGTTGGAAAGCTTACATCTTCAGCTTTAATAAGATGCCCTTATCATATCTCTCAGTTGCTGAGAAAAAAGAATACAAATTTTTTAATCAATCAGCTGCAGAACAAAAAAAAAGCTTTAATTTCAGAGGTTTTTTTCAATTTTTTTTTGTATGACAACCTATAATATATTGTATATCGTTGGAAAGCTTACATCTTCAGCTTTAATTAGATGCCCTAATCATATCTCTCAATTGCTTGGAAAAAAGAATAAAAATTTTTTAATCAATCAGCTGCAGAACAAAAAAAAGCTTTAATTTCAGATATTTTTTTCAATTTTTTTTTTTATGACAACCTATAATAAATTGTATATCGTTGGAAAGCTTACATCTTCAGCTTTAATTAGATGCCATTACCATATCTCTCAGTTGCTTAGAAAAAAGAATAAAAATTTTTTAATCAATCAACTGCAGAACAAAAAAAAAAACTTAAAATTCAGGTATTTTTTTCAATTTTTTTTTGTATGACAACCTATAATAAATTGTATATCGTTGAAAAGCTTACATCTTCAGCTTTAATAAGATGCCCTTATCATATCTCTCAGTTGCTTAGAAAAAAGAATAAAATTTTTTTAATCAATCAGCTGCAGAACAAAAAAAAGGCTTTAATTTCAGATATTTTTTTCAATTTTTTTTTTGTATGACAACCTATAATAAATTGTATATCGTTGGAAAGCTTACATCTTCAGCTTTAATTAGATGCCCTAACCATATCTCTAAGTTGCTTAGAAAAAAGAATGAAAATTTTTTAATCAATCAACTGCAGAACAAAAAAAAAAAGCTTCAATTTCAGATATTTTTTTCAATTTTTTTTTGTATGACAACCTATAATAAATTGTATATCGTTGGAAAGCTTACATCTTCAGCTTTAATAAGATGCCCTTATCATATCTCTCAGTTGCTTAGAAAAAAGAATAAAAATTTTTTAATCAATCAGCTGCAGAACAAAAAAAAAAGCTTCAATTTCAGATATTTTTTTCAAGTTTTTTTTGTATGACAACCTATAATAAATTGTATATCGTTGGAAAGCTTACATCTTCAGCTTTAATTAAATGCCCTTATCATATCTCTCAGTTGCTTAGAAAAAAGAATACAAATTTTTTAATCAATCAGCTGGAGAACAAAAAAAAAAAGCTTCAATTTCAGATATTTTTTTCAATTTTTTTTTGTATGACAACCTATAATAAATTGTATATCGTTGGAAAGCTTACATCTTCAGCTTTAATTAGATGCCCTAATCATATCTCTCAGTTGCTGAGAAAAAAGAATCAGCTGCAGAACAAAAAAAAAGCTTTAATTTCAGATGTTTTTTTCAATTTTTTTTTGTGTGACAACCTATAATATATTGTATATCGTTGGAAAGCTTACATCTTCAGCTTTTATTAGATGCCCTTATCATATCTCTCAGTTGCTTGGAAAAAAGAATAAAAATTTTTTAATCAATCAGCTGCAGAACAAAAAAAAAGCTTTAATTTCAGATATTTTTTTCAATTTTTTTTTTTTGTATGACAACCTATAATAAATTTTATATCGTTGGAAAGCTTACATCTTCAGCTTTAATTAGATGCCCTTATCATATCTCTCAGTTGCTTAGAAAAAAGAATAAAAATTTTTTAATCAATCAGCTGGAGAACAAAAAAAAAAAAGCTTCAATTTCAGATATTTTTTTCAATTTTTTTTTGTATGACAACCTATAATAAATTGTATATCGTTGGAAACCTTACATCTTCAGCTTTAATTAGATGCCCTAATCATATCTCTCAGTTGCTGAGAAAAAAGAATACAAATTTTTTAATCAATCAGCTGCAGAACAAAAAAAAAGCTTGAATTTCAGATGTTTTTTTCAATTTTTTTTTGTATGACAACCTATAATATATTGTATATCGTTGGAAAGCTTACATCTTCAGCTTTAATTAGATGCCCTAATCATATCTCTCAATTGCTTGGAAAAAAGAATAAAAATTTTTTAATCAATCAGCTGCAGAACAAAAAAAAGCTTTAATTTCAGATGTTTTTTTCAATTTTTTTTTGTATGACAACCTATAATAAATTGTATATCGTTGGAAAGCTTACATCTTCAGCTTTAATTAAATGCCCTTATCATATCTCTCAGTTGCTTAGAAAAAAGAATAAAAATTTTTTAATCAATCAGCTGGAGAACAAAAAAAAAAATCTTCAATTTCAGATATTTTTTTCAATTTTTTTTTGTATGACAACCTATAATATATTGTATATCGTTGGAAAGCTTACATCTTCAGCTTTAATTAGATGCCCTAATCATATCTCTCAGTTGCTGAGAAAAAAGAATAAAAATTTTTTAATCAATCAGCTGCAGAACAAAAAAAAAGCTTTAATTTCAGATGTTTTTTTCAATTTTTTTTTGTATGACAACCTATAATATATTGTATATCGTTGGAAAGCTTACATCTTCAGCTTTAATTAGATGCCCTAATCATATCTCTCAGTTGCTTAGAAAAAAGAATAAAATTTTTTTAATCAATCAGCTGGAGAACAAAAAAAAAAAGCTTCAATTTCAGATATTTTTTTCAATTTTTTTTTGTATGACAACCTATAATAAATTGTATATCGTTGGAAAGCTTACATCTTCAGCTTTAATAAGATGCCCTTATCATATCTCTCAGTTGCTTAGAAAAAAGAATAAAAATTTTTTAATCAATCAGCTGCAGAACAAAAAAAAAAAGCTTCAATTTCAGATATTTTTTTCAAGTTTTTTTTGTATGACAACCTATAATAAATTGTATATCGTTGGAAAGCTTACATCTTCAGCTTTAATTAAATGCCCTAATCATATCTCTCAGTTGCTTAGAAAAAAGAATAAAAATTTTTTAATCAATCAGCTGGAGAACAAAAAAAAAAGCTTCAATTTCAGATATTTTTTTCAATTTTTTTTTGTATGACAACCTATAATAAATTGTATATCGTTGGAAAGCTTACATTTTCAGCTTTGATTAGATGCCCTAATCATATCTCTCAGTTGCTTGGAAAAAAGAATACAAATTTTTTAATCAATCAGCTGCAGAACAAAAAAAAGCTTTAATTTCAGATATTTTTTCAATTTTTTTTTGTATGACAACCTATAATAAATTGTATATTGTTGGAAAGCTTACATCTTCAGCTTTAATTAGATGCCCTAACCATATCTCTCAGTTGCTTAGAAAAAAGAAGTAAATTTTTTAATCAATCAACTGCAGAACAAAAAAAAAAGCTTCAATTTCAGATATTTTTTTCAATTTTTTTTTGTATGACAACCTATAATAAATTGTATATCGTTGGAAAGCTTACATCTTCAGCTTTAATTAGATGCCCTAACCATATCTCTCAGTTGCTTAGAAAAAAGAATGAAAATTTTTTAATCAATCAACTGCAGAACAAAAAAAAAAGCTTCAATTTCAGATATTTTTTTCAATTTTTTTTTGTATGACAACCTATAATAAATTGTATATCGTTGGAAAGCTTACATCTTCAGCTTTAATTAGATGCCCTAATCATATCTCTCAGTTGCTGAGAAAAAAGAATAAAAATTTTTTAATCAATCAGCTGCAGAACAAAAAAAAGCTTTAATTTCAGATGTTTTTTTCAATTTTTTTTTGTGTGACAACCTACAATATATTGTATATCGTTGGAAAGCTTACATCTTCAGCTTTTATTAGATGCCCTTATCATATCTCTCAGTTGCTTGGAGAAAAGAATAAAAATTTTTTAATCAGTCAGCTGCAGAACAAAAAAAAGCTTTAATTTCAGATATTTTTTTTAATTTTTTTTTGTATGACAACCTATAATAAATTTTATATCGTTGGAAAGCTTACATCTTCAGCTTTAATTAGATGCCCTTATCATATCTCTCAGTTGCTTAGAAAAAAGAATAAAAATTTTTTAATCAATCAGCTGGAGAACAAAAAAAAAAGCTTCTATTTCAGATATTTTTTTCAATTTTTTTTTGTATGACAACCTATAATAAATTGTATATCGTTGGAAACCTTACATCTTCAGCTTTAATTAGATGCCCTAATCATATCTCTTAGTTGCTGAGAAAAAAGAATAAAAATTTTTTAATCAATCAGCTGCAGAACAAAAAAAAAGCTTTAATTTCAGATGTTTTTTTCAATTTTTTTTTTTGTATGACAACCTATAATATATTGTATATCGTTGGAAAGCTTACATCTTCAGCTTTTATTAGATGCCCTAATCATATCTCTCAGTTGCTTGGAAAAAAGAATAAAAATTTTTTAATCAATCAGCTGCAGAACAAAAAAAAGCTTTAATTTCAGATATTTTTTTCAATTTTTTTTTGTATGACAACCTATAATAAATTGTATATCGTTGGAAAGCTTACATCTTCAGCTTTAATTAGATGCCCTAACCATATCTCTCAGTTGCTTAGAAAAAAGAATAAAAATTTTTTAATCAATCAACTGCAGAACAAAAAAAAAAGCTTTAAATTCAGATATTTTTTTCAATTTTTTTTTGTATGACAACCTATAATAAATTGTATATCATTGGAAAGCTTACATCTTCAGCTTTAATAAGATGCCCTTATCATATCTCTCAGTTGCTTAGAAAAAAGAATAAAAATTTTTTAATCAATCAGCTGCAGAACAAAAAAAAAGCTTTAATTTCAGATATTTTTTTCAATTTTTTTTTGTATGACAACCTATAATATTATTGTTTATCGTTGGAAAGCTTACATCTTCAGCTTTAATTAAATGCCCTAATCATATCTCTCAGTTGCTTAGAAAAAAGAATAAAAATTTTTTAATCAATCAGCTGCAGAACAAAAAAAAAGCTTTAATTTCAGATATTTTTTTCAATTTTTTTTCGTATGACAACCTATAATATTATTGTTTATCGTTGGAAAGCTTACATCTTCAGCTTTAATTAAATGCCCTAATCATATCTCTCAGTTGCTTAGAAAAAAGAATAAAAATTTTTTAATCAATCAGCTGGAGAACAAAAAAAAACTTTAATTTCAGATATTTTTTTCAATTTTTTTTTGTATGACAACCTATAATAAATTGTATATCGTTGGAAAGCTTACATCTTCAGCTTTAATTAGATGCCCTAACCATATCTCTCAGTTGCTTAGAAAAAAGAATGAAAATTTTTTAATCAATCAACTGCAGAACAAAAAAAAAGCTTCAATTTCAGATATTTTTTTCAATTTTTTTTTTGTATGACAACCTATAATAAATTATATATCGTTGGAAAGCTTACATCTTCAGCTTTAATTAGATGCCCTAATCATATCTCTCAGTTGCTTAGAAAAAAGAATAAAATTTTTTTAATCAATCAGCTGGAGAACAAAAAAAAAAGCTTCAATTTCAGATATTTTTTTCAATTTTTTTTTGTATGACAACCTATAATAAATTGTATATCGTTGGAAAGCTTACATCTTCAGCTTTAATAAGATGCCCTAATCATATCTCTCAGTTGCTTAGAAAAAAGAATAAAAATTTTTTAATCAATCAGCTGGAGAACAAAAAAAAAAAGCTTCAATTTCAGATATTTTTTTCAAGTTTTTTTTGTATGACAACCTATAATAAATTGTATATCGTTGGAAAGCTTACATCTTCAGCTTTAATTAAATGCCCTAGTCATATTTCTCAGTTGCTTAGAAAAAAGAATAAAAATTTTTTAATCAATCAGCTGGAGAACAAAAAAAAAACCTTCATTTAAGATATTTGTTTTTCTATTTTTTTTTTGTATGACAACCTATAATAAATTGTTTATCGTTGGAAAGCTTACATCT
Organism: Episyrphus balteatus; assembly: GCF_945859705.1. Lineage (NCBI taxonomy): Eukaryota > Metazoa > Arthropoda > Insecta > Diptera > Syrphidae > Episyrphus > Episyrphus balteatus. The sequence continues at coordinate 60,217,750 of NC_079135.1, forward strand.
TCAGCTTTGATTGGATGCCCTAATCATATCTCTATGTTGCTTAGAAAAAAAATATAAAATTTTTCATCAATGAGCTGTAGAACAAAAAAAAAGCTTTCATTTCAGATATTTGTTTTTCCATTTTTTCCATTTTTTTGTATGACAACCTACAATAAATTGTATATAGTTTTAAAGCTTACATCTTCAGCTTTAATTGGATGTCCTAATCATATCTCTATGTTGCTTAGAAAAAAGAATAAAAAATTTTTTATTAATAAGCTGCAGAACAAAAAAAGGCTTTCATTTCAGATATTTTTTTTCCATTTTTTTTTTATGACAACCTATAATAAATTGTATATCGTTGGAAAGCTTACATCTTCAGCTTTGATTGGATGCCCTATTCATATCTCCTGGTTGCTTGGAAAAAAGAATACAAAATTTTTCATCAATGAGCTGCAGAACAAAAAAAAAGCTTTCATTTCAGATATTTTTTTTCCATTTTTTTGTATGACAACCTACAATAAATTGTATATCGTTTTAAAGCTTACATCTTCAGCTTTAATTGGATGCCCTAATCATATCTCTATGCTGCTTAGAAAAAAGAATAAAAACTTTTTTATCAATGAGCTGCAGAACAAAAAAAAGGCTTTCATTTCAGATATTTTTTTTCCATTTTTTTGTATGTCAACCTATAATAAATTGTATATCGTTGGAAAGCTTAAATCTTCAGATATAATTGGATGCTTTTATCATATCTCTATGATGCTTAGAAAAAAGAATAAAAAAATTTTTCATCAATGAGCTGCAGAACAAAAAAAAAGCTTTCATTTCAGATATTTTTGTTCCATTTTTTTTGTATGACAACCTATAATAAATTGTTTATCGTTGGAAAGCTTACATCTTCAGCTTTAATTAAATGCCCTTATCATATCTCTAAGTTTCTTAGAAAAAAGAATAAAAATTTTTTAATCAATAAGCTGCAGAACAAAAAAAAAAGCTTTAATTTCAGATATTTTTTTGAATTTTTTTTTGTATGACAACCTATAATAAATTGTATATCGTTGGAAAGCTTACATCTTCAGCTTTAATTAGATGCCCTAATCATATCTCTCAGTTGCTTAGAAAAAAGAATAACAAATTCTTAATCAATGAGCTGCAGAACAAAAAAAAAGCTTTAATTTCAGATATTTTTAAATTTTTTTTTTGTATGACAACCTATAATAAATTGTATATCGTTGGAAAGCTTACATCTGCAGCTTTAATTAAATGCCCTAATCATATCTCTAAGTTGGTAAGAAAAAAGAATTAAAAAAATGTTCATCAATGAGCTGCAGAAGAAAAAAAAAGCTTTCATTTCAGATATTTTTTTTCCCATTTTTTTGTATGACAACCTATAATAAATTGTATATCGTTGGAAAGCTTACATATTCAGCTTTAATTGGATGCCCTAATCATATCTCTATGTTGCTTAGAAAAAAGAATAAAAAACTTTTCATCAATGAGCTGCAGAACAAAAAAAAAACCTTCATTTAAGATATTTTTTTTTCTATTTTTTTTTGTATGACAACCTATAATAAATTGTATATCGTTGGAAAGCTTACATCTTCAGCTTTGATTGGATGCCCTAATCATATCTCTATGTTGCTTAGAAAAAAAATATAAAATTTTTCATCAATGAGCTGTAGAACAAAAAAAAAGCTTTCATTTCAGATATTTTTTTTTCCATTTTTTCCATTTTTTTGTATGACAACCTACAATAAATTGTATATAGTTTTAAAGCTTACATCTTCAGCTTTAATTGGATGTCCTTATCATATCTCTATGTTGCTTAGAAAAAAGAATAAAAAATTTTTTATTAGTAAGCTGCAGAACAAAAAAAGGCTTTCATTTCAGATATTTTTTTTCCATTTTTTTTTATGACAACCTATAATAAATTGTATATCGTTGGAAAGCTTACATCTTCAGCTTTGATTGGATGCCCTATTCATATCTCCTGGTTGCTTGGAAAAAAGAATACAAAATTTTTCATCAATGAGCTGCAGAACAAAAAAAAAGCTTTCATTTCAGATATTTTTTTTTCCATTTTTTTGTATGACAACCTACAATAAATTGTATATAGTTTTAAAGCTTACATCTTCAGCTTTAATTGGATGCCCTAATCATATCTCTATGCTGCTTAGAAAAAAAAATAAAAACTTTTTTATCAATGAGCTGCAGAACAAAAATAAAGGCTTTCATTTCAGATATTTTTTTTCCATTTTTTTGTATGACAACCTATAATAAATTGTATATCGTTGGAAAGCTTAAATCTTCAGATATAATTGGATGCTCTTATCATATCTCTATGATGCTTAGAAAAAAGAATACAAAAATTTTTCATCAATGAGCTGCAGAACAAAAAAAAAAGCTTTCATTTCAGATATTTTTGTTCCATTTTTTTTGTATGACAACCTATAAAAAATTGTGTATCGTTGAAAAGCTTACCTCTACAGCTTTAATTGGATTCCCTAATCATATCTCTATGTTGCTTAGAAAAAAGGATACAAATTTTTTCATTAATGAGCTGCAGAACAAAAAAAAAGCCTTCATTTCAGATATTTTTTTCTATTTTTTGTATGACAACCTATAATAAATTGTATATCGTTTTAAAGCTTACATCTTCAGCTTTGATTGGATGCCCAAATCATATCTCTATGTTGCTTACAAAAAAGAATACAAAATTTTTCATCAATGAGCTGCAGAACAAAAAAAAGCTTTAATTTCAGATATTTTTTTTTCCATTTTTTTGTATGACAACCTACAATAAATTGTATATAGTTTTAAAGCTTACATCTTCAGCTTTAATTAAATGCCCTTATCATATCTCTATCTTGCTTAAAAAAAAGAATACAAAATTTGTCATGAACGAGCTGCAGAACAAAAAAAATAGCTTTCTTTTCAGATATTTTTTGTCCATTTTTTTGTATGACAACCTATAATAAATTGTATATCGTTGGAAAGCTTACATTTTGAGCTTTAATTGGATGCCCTTATCATATCTCTATGTTGCTTAGAAAAAAGAATAAAAAATTTCTCATGAATGAGCTGCAGAACAAAAAAAAAAAGCTTTCATTTCAGATATTTTTTTGTATGACAACCTATAAAAAATTGTATATCTTTGGAAAGCTTACATCTTCAGCTTTAATTAGATGCCCTAATCATATCTCTATGTTGCTTAGAAAAAAGAATACAAAATTTTTCATCAATGAGCTGCAGAACAAAAAAAAAGCTTTCATTTCAAATATTTTTTTTCCATTTTTTTGTATGACAACCTACAATAAATTGTATAAATGTAATAAATTGTATATCGTTGGAAAACTTACATCCTTAGCTTTAATTGGATGCCCTAATCATATGTTGCATAAATACATATGATGAATACATAAATTTTCATCAATGAGCTGCAGAACAAAAAAAAGCTTTTATTTCAGATATTTTTTTTCCATTTTTTTTTTGTATGACAACCTATAAAAAATTGTATATCGTTGGAAAGCTTTCAATAAAAGTTTGATGTTGCCTCATATGTAACCCAAATTTTCGTAGAATCTACACCAACATTTTTTTAAACGTGTTAGTTATACATACACATAATTTATTCTTTTTTCAAGGGATGGAAAGTTGAATTTAAATAATATTTACCTATAAAAGTTTATTCTCTAAATCAAAATCCTGAAAAATTATAATAAAATCTATCATTTTTTGGAGGAATGGATTTTGGATTTTCATAATTTTGTGTATTTTATTGTATATTTTAATAAGGTATTAGTTTTCTGATATTTCTCTGTTTTATTAAATTTCGAATTAAAAAACAAACATTATATTTCTGTAGTATGTTTCAGTTTGGTAAGTTTTGTTATGCTAAGGTCGTTGTTGATGATCTCCATCTTTACTTCACTAGCTTCTTTCGGTTTGGTGTTAATATTTTGAGCATTGTCACAACAGGCGCTTCAAACGATAACGAGACTAAGAATGATAGTATCCACGAACAAACCACGAGTCCAAAAAAAGTCACAATCTGAAAAAAAAGAAAACAAAATATTGAATATAAAACCTTTTGTTTTAATTTCTATATAGCTTATCATTCAATATATAAAACAAAGCCGTGTTAGTATATTATTTATAACTTAACCGATTTGTTCATCTATTACAATAACGAAAAAAAAATCTCGAAAACGAAGCTTCATTCTGTCATAAGTTTTATATGAAATGGGACCTTTCATGTACCTACCTCGAAAACGTATTGACTTAAAAGATACTAGATTTTTTTTTAAATTTAAATTTAGATTTTATTACTTCTATAACCAGTATAGTTATTACATTATTATAATTTCCTTATATTAAAGGCATGGCTTTACCGTCTGACCGATCGACAACTATTTAATATAAAATAAGTTCTATAAATCTGCATCGATACGAATGAAACCTATATGGTCTGAAAGGACTTCAATAATAGATTCCAAATATGATTTTTTTTTTTTTCAATAATCAATTTTATCAAAAAAAAAACCGACTTCCATGGATCAAAACTGGGATTTATGGGTTTTCTCATAGTTCCTATACCTACCTACCCAAAACTGAACGAAATTGAAATAGATCCACATTACAGGCACCAGCTTTCCAATACAAAAAGAATTATCAATATTGGTTCACTCAGTCCAAAGTTATTAGGAAGTCTGTGAAAAAACATCCTTGGAACATGCTATGACGATTCTTATTTTCAAACAAATAAAGTGCTTTTTCAACCAAAACTTTTTCCAGGGAAGTACGATTGTCTTGGTTTTAGTTCCATGAGATGCAGCAACGAAAAACAACCAAAGTTCATGTGCCATCACTGAAGACACACACCTTTCATAATATGTACAGAAATAAAAATAAAGGTTCGTGTTTTGAATTTTGTATTATTAATTTATGCATTTATTCGTCTAATTGAGCACTTAAATTTGTTTTGAGCAAAACTCCACAGTTGAATGTGTTGGTGCCATTTAAAATGCACATATAAGCACTGTGGAGTTTTCTCTCATTGCTGCTTGTAGGGTGGAAGAGAAAAACCCCCGAAGTCGCGTCTCTAGGTATTCCTTTTTCTATGGATTCATGCCAGATACCAATAATTTCATTTTATCACCCACATCCTCTTAATTTCACAATTTGTCTTTTAAAGAGATACGGTGGGCAGCATAGCCAGATCTGGTGTGTATACCTACGTGCAATGTGCATGGATAGGGATACACAAGCTGTGTGGATGTATGTGGAATTAGAGCCAGAGCTGTCATATTTCTGAGGGAAAGGCTCTGGAAACCGTTGGCGCTCTTTGTGTTTAGTTATTTTTTTAAACTTGTTTACAATGATTTTGCACAAAATATTCTTTGGTATTCAATTTGCATTTGAATATAAATATTCATGCCTATTACCGAAGACGCAGATGCACTGCGGCGGGAGTGAGAGTCACTTTCACAAGATTTCTCATTACCGAAGCCGCCGGTGCGGAAGTGATAGAATGACATTTGGCTATGTAAGTGTCACCAATGACATATGTCGGTAAGCAGTTTAGTGTGTTTTCGTGGATCGATAATACAGTTCATCCCGGGGAGTTCACAGATTGAAATTTGATTCGGTTGCGGATCGAGTAGATTCCCGGGGACTGAGTCACTGCGTCTTCTGTAATAGGCATGATTATTTTTAATTTAAATAAAATGCACGGCTGGGGCCGCACGTACTTGCTCTTGCAGTTCAAAGCATTTTTAATGTTAGCTTACTTGTAGATTATAAGAGCTGAATGTACATAATTTTTTAAGAAAAGCCTACAAAGTTGTAGTAGCAAATTGTAGCACAATGATTTATGGCATTATCTTGTGTTGTTATTGCTTTTTGAGAACACGTTTAGTTTCATTGCCAACTTTTGCTAACCTTCAAAATAGTTGACTTTTTTTAGGCCAAAGTCGGACCAGAAAATATGAACGACTTTTTGAAAGGTGGATTTGTTTTGGCAAAAACAGGGGAGAAAATGAAGATGAAGATATTGAGTTTATTTTGAATTAGTTAAGTAGTAGCAACTGCCACATAAAGTGTTTTAAGAAAAAAATTGATAAATTTCGAAGCAATGCATAAGAAACAGCTTTTTAGCGCTTTTTTCGATTTTGGTTATGTTTATAAATTAATTTTAGCAAAGTATAGTAACATTTTTAGTGTCGTTACACTGTATTAATATTTTACTTTGCGGAAATGTAAAGTTTTCATGCTAATTTTTGCTAACCTGAAAAATTTTCAACATTTCTAGGACAAGCTCAAATCTTTAAAAAATTTAAAAATTTATAAAAATTGATTTTTTTATAAAAAATCACGAATTGAATATGTTAATAAATTATTCTGTATCAATTGAAGATAAAAAATGTTCCATACAATTTAAAAATGATCTTAAATACAAATTAAATTTTTTCGACTCAAACCTCGAGGATGGGAACAATGTTCATGCTTTCGTCGAGAAGCATCATGAAGCTAATCTTAAAAATAGACTTACACTTCCTGATAGCATTTTAACCTATCTGCAAAATGTATCCCCTCTTGATGAAGGGGAACTAGTCTTGGAAGACACAAACACTACATTTAGAAGCGTCGTCAAAGACGAAAAAAAGGAAAATTTGCTAGCGTTTAGCCACTAAAGTGGGCGTGGCAGAGAGCGGAGAGGGTCAAACTATTTTATATTTTTTTAACTCATCTAGGTTATCAAATTTCCTAAATTTGGTGCAAATAGTGCAAACCGTTTTTAAGGTATAAACAATCATATACAAAAGTAGGCGTGGAAAGGGGCGGAAAGCGTCGAAACTGTTTTTTTATTTTTACACTCATCTAGAGAATCAAATTTCCTAAATTTGAATCAAATGGTGCACGCCGTTTTTTAGATATAAATAATCATATACAAAAGTGGGCGTGGCAGGGGGCGTGAAAATGTTGTCAATTTTTTTAGAATTTCTCTTTATTGCATCTACAACAATTTTTCTTTGCAAAATCAATTCCTTTTTGGAAAATTGATTATTGTCCACCATCTCCATACAGTCGCCGCACTGTGCGACGGTTTGCGAGCTAGAACTGGCACCCCCAGGAGCAGTGTTATTTGGAAAAGAAGATATTATTGGAGTATTAGGTATTTCTTCAATGATGGTAGTTGAAGAATTAGAGAAGGTTGGCATTGTCATTGCACGGTTGGATCCTGATGGCAAGCAGATTAAGTTTTCTTCTTTCTGTTTTCGTTTGGGAGACAATTCCTTGTCCTCAAAATCAAAATTGTTAAAGAGTGTCTCATAATCTGAATTTTTTTGTTTGTATTTTATTAAGGTCATTCGTAATTTCCTTGAATGCTTTTTTAGTGTTTTTAAACATATGAAGAAGTTCCGCGGTCTTCTTATTATTACACTTCCTACAAAATTATCTTAGACCATTTCCAATGTTAAGAAGTCCTTCAATAAGTTTAACATTAAGACCAGCGCATTTCATGTGGGCGAAACCATCATATATCCAACACATACACATTCTTTCACCATCTCCTCTCTTTTCACAGCAGTGCAGACAGTTCATGTTTTTTTTTTTATTATTATATTAAAGCAGTTACCCTAAAATTATGTTATTAAATATAAACACAGACAATTCGTCGCCCTAGTATTGGAGTGCCGTATACGCTAAATTACATTTTTTGAACTAGGTATGCAGTCGTATGTTTTCGAAGTTGCTCTTTTCAAATCTGCTATCCGTTTTTTTCTATCTTTTTTCGTTGCCGAGATATTCACTATTGTTTTCACAAAAACAACAAATTTTGGCATTCACGTCAAATTTTTCATGCAATGCAAGAAAATTTTGAGAATTGTTTTGACGTACGTTATGTTTTTCTTTGACGTACGTGTATATGAATAAAGGAAACTTCTGATTTTCATGGCGTATACGGCAAACTCATTTTGGACAAAAATTTAAATATTTTGAAAACAAAACGAATTGCAGATGTCCAATAGCATGTATATAAAAGACACATTTTAATTATATATCATACTAAAATATCAACAAATACCAGCGGTTAGTTCTTTCGCAATTATCTTCCGAACATTTAAATGCGATTTCCCAAAAATGTAAAAATGGCGTATACGGCACTTCAATACTAGGGCGACGAATTATATACAGATATCGCATCCCATAGAAAAAAATGTCAACATTTTTTCCAGCCGACACGTTTCAGCCGACAAGAGCTTTTTAAATTGGAATCAAAAAGGAGAAGAGAATTTTTCAGCCCACAAAAAAGCTTTCTTTTAATTGAATCATTTATTTGCAAAACATGATAAGTCCATGATTTTAAAATTTTCAGGAGGAGAAAAAAACGTTCTATTTTCTTTTGATATGCGTAGAAAAATTTATAAAAAATATATTCTGTAGCACTCTTGACTAGCTACAAAATGCCGTTTCGTTTTTAATTTTTGGAGCGAAAGCTCAAAAGATAAAAAATAAAAACGCTTTTGGACTTATCATACTTTGAAAATAAACGGATGTGAAATTAGTTTTTAAATGGATATGCAATTTTGCTTTTAACCCCAGTCTATCAAACAATTGTATTTGAGAATAAAATACAATGTCCGGACTGCTTATTTAACTTTAAAGTAGCTTTAAACTTAAGATTTTCAACCATTTATCTAATATACCATTTACACAAAAAAAAACTGTTGTTTATTTTCAAAAGATGATAAGTCCGGTACTTATTCTGTTTTTGATACTAAAAAAATATTTCGCGTAGCTGTAAAATCGGATTTAGATGGAGTAGATACTTCATATTTTAAAGACAGACGTGGTTATCCCTGGAGTACAAATTTAGTAAAAAAAAAACGAATTTTGAAAAAAAGTGGACTTATCATGTTTTGCAAATAAATGATTCAATTTAAAAAGAGAACAATAAAAAAAGGATCTCTTACGACCATGACCTTACTCACTCTCCCGCGAAAATAAAAAAAGGAGTGCATGTGAGTAGATAGAAGTGATTTCAATTCGTCTTTGACTTTCTAAGCAATCAGCTGCTGTGAAATATTTCAAATAGGTATATATCGTACATAGGATTTCTTAAGGACTTAGAACAATTTTGCTTTAAAGCTGAAACACAATCACGCTTCAGGGCGTCGCTTCGTTGCGTTACGTTGAGAAATCCTCAAAGCGCGCTTCTGTCACTTTGACTTTGAACAGCTGATTGCAACATAAAATCTGCTGCCAAATAAAAAAAACACAGTCACTCACAAAATTATTGGGCCAAGTCTTTATCTTGATTTAATTGTGGAAAAATGAAAAAGGATATTAATGTGTTTAAAAAATGCATAGAAATTTGTTTATTCTTTAATCCTATAGTTATAAAAACAAAACCAATCAAAATATATTGTTTTTAACAATAAAACTCAGTCTAAAACATCATTAAATTTTTTTTGTTTTTAATACGTAAATTGTTTTGATTTAAAATACCTCAATGTCGTTTTTTTGTGCAAAATCTATATAGAGAAATTAAAAAACACACATAGTTTTGCAATAATTTATTTTTTTTTATTCACATTTGGCGCAATAATAATGTGGGTGACTGTAACTATGTCTGTTAAATGTCAGAAAGCGAGCAAAAGTTCAGTCTGGTTGAACTTTTGCTCGCTTTCTTACGTTTCCTTACGTTTGTCAAAAAAAGCGTACGTAAGAAAAGCGTCATTGTGTGAGGATACACAGATTTCCTATAGTTGAACTTTTCGCAGTTGTCAAAATCGTCGGCAAAGCGTGATTGTGTTTCAGCTTTTACACCGACGATATGTACATAAACTGTATGTAATTGAAAATATTTTATAAGAGAGTGTCGGCTGATTTTGAGATTTCATGGGCACTGGGCACCGATCATATTGTTCAATTGTGTGTAGCCATCTAGACATACATATGAGGTGCAGGGTGTTGGTGATATATGAACATAAGCACAGTGTGTATCTGCGTTGCGTAGGTATATATTAAGCCGATGTCGTTAAGGGCCCAACCCATGGAATCCGTCGCGTGCGTTACGTCGAAGTTTTCAACTGACAACCCGATAAAATACACACGTTCTTATGAGAATCGACCCATACATGACGGACTCAACAAATGCGTTTTATGGGTCGGTTCTCATAAGAACGTGTATATTTTATAAAGCTGTCAGTTAAATCCGTCGACGTAACGGATGCGAGGGATTGTATGGGTTGGGCCCTTTAGGCGACATGAAGGCCCCAACCCATAGAATCCGTTGCGTCCGTTCCGTCGAAGTTTTCAACTGACAGCTCGATAAAATACACACGTTCTTATGGGAAGCGACCCATAAACGACGGATCGGACGGAGACGGACGGAATCGACGGAAGAAGTAGCCCAACTTTCTACTTTTTCATCCGTCGTATCCTTTGACATTGGTTGTCAACAATAGATCAGTTCGATTTTCTGTCTCTGAGCGCACGCCGGGGAATTTCAGAACTAAGAACTGTGTTCTTTTCTTCTCCGATCTTATGAATTGTGAACTTTAATTGTTTATTAGTGAAGAAAATGTAATAAAAGTAACATTTAATGATATATCTAATAAATTATATCAATTAAATACTAAAATTCTGTTTTAGAGTTCAATTTTACTATGCCAAAGTCATATCTACAAACGATAATCTGTTATTAAAAATTGTTTTTAACTGAAGAGCAAGTACCTACATGAAATCTAGTCGCGCATATTATTTTATTAAAAAAAAGAACAACAATAATATTTCAAAATTTCTTGCATCAGAACTTCCTTAGTGCACATTCAGCGATAAAATATCGAACACACCTCGGAATTTGAAGTGAGCTGTCAAAAAGCAATCCGTCGTATTCTATGGGTCACCCCTTTCTGTCCCATCCTTCAACTTCAACGGATGGATTGACGGAACGGACGCAACGGATTCAATGGGTTGGGGCCTTGACGTCTGCGTGCATAAGGCGGCCCATAGACAAGACACTTGTGTGTATGTGTATGGGTCGCTTAAATCTGTGAAAATTTAGGTAGATGGATAGGTAGGTAAGCAGGTTCTTAGATAGAGTAGAGTAAATGAATTGGCGAATTCTATTCAGGTTTTTGTTTACATTTGAATTGCATTCAAACAGGTGAACTTTATTTTTTTGATGGAAGCAAAAAATACAAAAAAATAAATCAGGGTTGTAAAAAATCTTTTTTAAAACAATTAGCTATTTACTGCAACTTGATAATCTTTTGCATTAAAAAAATACTATTGCACCATCCCTATTGGCAAAAACAATATTTTGCCTTACAAAAAAATGTACCTACCTATTGTAAATAAAAAAAAATTCTCCATAGAAAAAACAAATCAATGCAAAGTGTGGGCAATAAATAGTTCATTTTAAATAATCGTCGAACTTCGACGTCGAACCATTCTTCATCCCAGAATCTATGCTTTTCACCGATGCGAAAGCGGGAAAGTTTATGCTTTGACAAGGGCGCCGGTTTTCCACATTTTCTTTCGTAGGAATGACTTAATTCCACCTTAATTATCTGCTGCATTTGCCGTACTCCCACTATCAAGTTAATTTCCACGAAAACTTGTTATCAAATTCTCACGAAAATTACTTAATTTTTTGTCACTTTTGGCATAATACATACATAATATAATTACAAACATATCTGACTGACTACGATTTAAATGAGTTTATTTGTGTAAGTATACCTGTGTTCTACCTACGTTATGTAACGTTTGTAGATACATAGTTACTATATGATCGACATAGGTATGTACGATGTACCTACCTACTAACTTAACTTGATCAAAATTAAAAACAAAGTGTAGCAAATATGTTACTATATGTAGGTACCTACAACCTACTTAGGGTTGCCAACTTTTTTAAGAAGGAATAGAGTATATTTGATTTCAGAGACGAAAAAAAAGAGTACATTTGAAAAAAAAGAGTACCATTTATTTCAAGTCCTGAAAATGTATTTTTTTTGCTTCTTACAGTACATAACAATTTTTTGTTGTTTTTTAAAATATGTAACAACACATTATTGTTGTTAGCATGCAGTACCGCCTTTGCCTATTACACGGTGTAACACTCAAAATATACGCGGGCGGAGACCTATCAGGTTTTGTAGAGCTAGTCGCACTGAATACGAAACGGTATTTGAAAATCCCCTAACACCCCCAAAATCTGGAGTTACGGGCAAAAAACGGTTTTTTGGACCTTCACCCATTGAAAAAATTCTAGCTTCGACAATTTTTTACCCATTTTCGATTTTTTTACAGTTTCTGATAGAAGATAAATATACCTTTTTAACAATGTATAAAACATGTAACTCGGTTAAACCACTTAGAATTTACTATTACTATTACTATATACAATGTACAACGCACATAAATGTACGAAGTACAGACATTTAACAGCACGGGCAACTGAGACCATTTGGCTGAGACAACACAAGACAATGACACAAGAAAGAGACAGATAGACACTAAGAAAGAACATATAACATGGAACTACGTGGCACAGAGGAGGAGACATAGTTGAAAATTGTCTCATATTATCGCACAGGTGGCTTCAGTTAAGCTGGCGATTTAGAAAAAACTTCTGAGCCGACCGTTGGGATTGAACCCACGATGTCTGGCTCTGAAGTCATCTACCTATTCCTCTGTGCCAAGGCCACCTGCACTTAGAATTTATAAGATGTCAAAGTTCAAAAATTCAATTTTTTTTGTCATTTGCCCAACTTCGACATCAATTTAAAGTATATGTTTTCAAAACAATATGCTATTTAAAAAATATATTCTAAAACTATATCTATTTCCCAATTGATCGAGGTATTTTTTATGAAAATCACTTCAAAATTGGCTTGGAAAAAAAAATTTTTCGATTTCAACCCAGATACAGAAATTGGAACTTTAAGGTATAGAGCAAAAATGTTGTTTCGGCACGTAGTAGGATAAGTTGGGCGCCAGGATTTGATGAAAGGTTTTTGTAGAGGAGCTCAATACAAACATTTTTTTTCTTTGGGAGGGGGTCTATCTCCCCCCGTTTAGGTGGGAGGGGCATTTTTCTAAAAAAAAAATTATCAAAATAAAAAAAAATTATTAAAAAACAACGGCAACACTAACAGTAATAAATGATACCATTTCCAAAAGGCAAAATTGTGCATTTGATTCTAATTTTTAAATCAATATAATATTCCCAATAGTTTTTGAAATAATCGATTTCAAAGTTAAAAATAGGGGAAACAAATTTTTTTAAAACTCATTTTATACTACTTTTGTCCAGACTGTGAATTTAAGTAAATAAATTACTTAAACAGAAAACTGCCTCAATTGATTCCTTATCGAACCGTGAAAACTATATGTTTCTATGTCTTCTAGTTTTTGGGAAAATTGAAAAATTATTTTATCAGATTTTTCTTTTTTCAAAATATTTTTTGTTTTTATTTGTTTTTAATTTTCAATTTTCTGTTTCCCCTATTTTTAACTTTGAAATCGATTATTTCAAAAACTATTGGGAATATTGTATTGATTTAAAAATTAGAATCAAATGCACAATTTTGCCTTTTGGAAATGGTATCATTTATTACTGTAAGTGTTGCCGTTGTTTTTTAATAATTTTTTTTTATTTTGATAATTTTTTTTTTAGAAAAATGCCCCTCCCACCTAAACGGGGGGAGATAGACCCCCTCCCAAAGAAAAAAAATGTTTGTATTGAGCTCCTCTACAAAAACCTTTCATCAAATCCTGGCGCCCAACTTATCCTACTACGTGCCGAAACAACATTTTTGCTCTATACCTTAAAGTTCCAATTTCTGTATCTGGGTTGAAATCGAAAAATTTTTTTTTCCAAGCCAATTTTGAAGTGATTTTCATAAAAAATACCTCGATCAATTGGGAAATAGATATAGTTTTAGAATATATTTTTTAAATAGCATATTGTTTTGAAAACATATACTTTAAATTGATGTCGAAGTTGGGCAAATGACAAAAAAAATTGAATTTTTGAACTTTGACATCTTATAAATTCTAAGTGGTTTAACCGAGTTACATGTTTTATACATTGTTAAAAAGGTATATTTATCTTCTATCAGAAACTGTAAAAAAATCGAAAATGGGTAAAAAATTGTCGAAGCTAGAATTTTTTCAATGGGTGAAGGTCCAAAAAACCGTTTTTTTGCCCGTAACTCCAGATTTTGGGGGTGTTAGGGGATTTTCAAATACCGTTTCGTATTCAGTGCGACTAGCTCTACAAAACCTGATAGGTCTCCGCCCGCGTATATTTTAAAACCTCATTTTTGTAACACCGTGTTATTTTTATATTTTATTTTATATAAGTTTGAAATCAATGTCGCTTTTGACTATATTATTGTGCCTGGCTACACGGTGATTTTTCAATCGCCTAAGCAGTGATTTTGCTGGCAAGAGGGATGAGGAATGAAGGGGGAAGATGCTCACGAAGGGAACTGAATTTTCTGAGGGTATTGCTAAATTGTTCCTCTTTTTGACGTTTGTTCCTAGAAAATGTAAAAGTGGAATGTGATTGGGCACAACAGTGTGTAGCCACCTCATGTGATTTTTCAACGATTGAAAAATCACTGTGTAGCCATGGCCAGGCACATTATTATTTATAGCCGTGTTTTATTGGTATTTCAGTACTTAGCTCAGTAAAATTTTACACGGTAAACAACAACAAATGATTGCTAAGGATAAACAAAAGTTTTTTATTTAATGGTTTACAGAGAAAATTTTTTTCTTAACTTATACATTTTTGACCCTTCAACATTGAAGAATATCTTTTTGTGTCTGAGTTTTGCTTGGAAGATACCACAACACGACAACCGACTGAACAAGCTGTTACAAATATGTGTATCGTGTATGACTAAACGTTCAAATTCAAAATTCTTTAAGAGCTCATTTTTGATCAATTTCAACGAAGCCCTATTTCTCTCCTCTCGCCATTTCATATTCAAGACCGAAGATACTCTCTCAGTGAATGCTGAAGTGGCAAGAACAGATAGAATATGGCTTACAATTTTTGCAGTTATCAATATAATTCATCGAAATAAAAATATATAAGAAGGTTAACTCAATTTTAAATACCTTGATATTTTACAAGAAAAAATCTAATATTTTGAGGTCTTAAACAAAACAAAGTAAAATAGAGAACAAAATTAAAATTTTAGTAAAAAAATTAAATAAGTTTTACTAAACACAAAACAAATAGGTCGTACTAAAACAACGAAAAAAATTAAAGTGTTTTGTACTCTCTAAATTACAATTGTTAAAATTTGGAAATTATAAGGTCGAATATTTTAAGCCTCGTTTTTTTTCATTCAATTCTATCTTTAGAAATATGAAAGTTATCCACCAATTTGTAAACGTTAAGATGCTTATGTTTATGTGGTGGTACACTCAGCCTTAATTTAAAAAAAAGAGTATTTTGACTTACTCTATCAGAGTTATAGATTATAGAGTACACATACGTGAAATAGAGTACAATACTCTTTTTTAGAGTACGGTTGGCAACCCTAAACCTACTTGTTTCACCTACCTACTTAGATACTCATGATTTGATACCCCAGTTCAACAAGACAAAAAAAAAAAATAAACACAACACAATTCTTTTTTACTTGATTTACAAAAAATATCCCAAAACCAGATCTCATTTGTTTATTCCTAACCCTAACCTATCCTATGAAAAAATATTAAAGAAAAAAATTTCATGCATTGATCAGGTACCTACTACTTTCTTAAAATGCATTCACAATCCTTTTGCATACCTACACACAATTACTCAATCCCGCCATCCAAGGAAACAAAAACAAAACTCTTCTAATAGATCTTTTGTGAGTGGGTTAGGTACTGAACTACTGAGTAAGTTTTTTTTTTTTTTATTCCTCATCTTAACCTACCTTATGAAAAAAATATCAGAGAAAAAAATGCATTTATGGTTCAGGTTGTTTTTTTAAATACGTCCACAATCCATCTGCACACACACAGCTCTATTTTTCTTCAAAAAATCCCGCCTTAAAAAAGAAACAGTTAAAACGGGCTTTTGCAATGTAAAAACACAACAAGAATACAAGAACAAAAATCAAAGATACAGAAAAATAACGATTCCAACTCAAGACCGTTATGCCCATGATTTTTTTTCTTTTCTATCTATACAAAAAGATCTTCTCGCTCTGTCTGACCGAGAGCCGTGAAAACACATGATGACATGATGATGATACTCAATCTCAAAGACCACGTAAAAGAGAATCAGAGAATAAAGAATCAAAATTCCAAAGAGGAAAAATGCATTTTAAATTTTCTCAAATTTTTCATTGAAAAGAGCTTTTTTAAAAGCTCTTCAAATGATTTTCAGTTTCATATGTCACTTTTTTCTATGAAGATGAGACATCTGTATATAATTATTTGTGATATAAAGGAAA
The DNA here is from genome assembly GCF_945859705.1 of Episyrphus balteatus. Taxonomy (NCBI): domain Eukaryota; kingdom Metazoa; phylum Arthropoda; class Insecta; order Diptera; family Syrphidae; genus Episyrphus; species Episyrphus balteatus. The sequence goes on from NC_079135.1 coordinate 60,234,216, forward strand.
AAGCACACAAAAATATGCAACGATTTATTTTTGTAGATTTTATTTCAAGGGATAAGCCGAGAAGTATGCAACTATATAAACTTATAGAACAGATTACTTACTCAATAAGCAGACAGACATATATAGCTATATAATTAATTGAGATTATTTATTTCGAAAAATAGAGTTCGGAATGAATTCTCTTGAAATCCAGAGAAAACAGCTAAAATCACTCAAAATCAAATAGATTAAAAAAAACTTACTTCCAAAATAATCAAAAAAATGGCCACGTGCTTAAAATATATACTAAATTTTAGCTAACATACAAAATTCTATCTAAATTCTTACATCAAATGTATTTTCGAGAGGATTTTGTTTCGGAGCTTCTATTTAGGTAAATTTTTGACAATACATTTCTTAGAAAAAAATTTTCAGCTGTCAAACATTTACCCTGCTCTGGGAGCCGGTTAAACTTTTATCTTCAGAGAATAAATTGTTTGCAGAAGGATTAATGTATTTTTTTAATTTATAATCAAAAACTGAAAATTGGGAAAGTAATGTTGACTTTTCACGAGGCTTTGATATGGAAAGTATCGAATCAATGATGATTACTTAATGCTTAAATATTGTTTTTTGATTAACAACTTTTACTTAATAGTTAAATTTTTCCTAATGTTTGATGAAATAGTATAAACTTATATATTTTTTTTCTTCGCAAGTAGTAATGTGTAGTATATAGCAATAAAAGTAAAAATTTCAAAATTTAAAGGTCACCCCACTCATTCCACTTTGTTATGAAAATTTATTTGCCTAGTAGTGACAAAAACTCTATTTTTATTGTATAAAAAATATCATTGTCATTCTTATTTCTTTATATTTTATGATAAGTAAACTTAAATTATTTGTATTTGGATTTTAAGAAATAAAAAATTTAATCAATCAATCCACATTCGTGTTTTGAGTAGAACTCGCTTGGTGCCCTTCACTTAAAAAAAAAATTACAAGAAAAACCTAAAAAAAATACCTTTTTTATTTTCTCATTATATTAATTTTTTTATTTCAAAAAAAAACTATGCAATTTAAAAGGTAAGTATTTCTCCTTAAGAATAAAACCATTTTTAAATTTTTACGATGCGCAAAAAGTACCTATAAAAATAATTTATAAAAAAAAAAAAACATGAATTTTTATGTTCTCACGTCATTAATTCCATTTTTTCCCCTAAGAACCTATACAAAATTTTATACCATCTGAAAGCGTATTGTCTTAGCTTAAAATATATATATCGATCAGTTGTATGAAATGAAATCGATCAAATTTCATTAAAAAAAGCAAAAAAAAAACATTTATTTTTATGTTCTCAGGCTATGGAATCAATTTTTTTGTTTGACAACCTATAAAAAATATATACCATGTGAAAGCTTATTATTTCACCTTTCATATGACGTATTAATCTCATTTCAAAGAAGCCTGCAAGAGAAGTTAGAATTTTTTAAAATCAACCATGTCAAATTTCCAGACTGAGATTACGGTACTTCCCACACTGGTGGCTGTTCGGCGGGCAACAGATCTCCACTGGGGTTTTGAGGTTTTTCGCAAGTTTCTTGATTTTACATTGTGTAGCTTGTAGTTAGTCTACCGTTATGTGTGATATACCAAATGAAAGGTAATTGTATCAAGATGCTCATAAAAGTTTAATAAAATTTCTATCTGCTCTTGGTCAAAAGTTTTAACCTGTTGAATTCTAAAATCTCAAAATAATGTTTACGAAAATGATTAAAACTTCGCACATATATAGTCGTAGTCATGGTCTATCATTACTCCATATACTTTATTCCTTTCCTGTATCTATTAAAGAAAAAAAGATAAAAATAAAAAACGATGAAAATCGGTTAAAAACGGTCAAAAAACGTGTTTTTTTAAAACTTGTTTCTTCCGTTATTCAGTCAAAGCTCACTTCTAAGTTTTGCACATGTATACATAAAGCCAAAACCTACATGTCCTATAAGTTTGAGATTTTTTGAACACTCAAAAAAAAGCTAAAACTCAGAAATTACGCAAAAATACCCCTAAAAAAACAAGGTGTTTTTCAAAAATATATATTTCGAAACGCAGAGTGTTGTAAAAAAATCCGTATCGGACGCCTAATTTTTTTTTTTCCTCATCTTTCTTCTGGGATCTTTAGAATTGTCAAAAAAATGTCCTTTACCCAAAATCATATTTTGTCATAGCCCCAACACGTGTACAACGTTCAAAGAAAACGCTATAGCTTAGTTTAAATTTTTTTTTGAATTTTTTCTTAAATGCAGTTATTCTTAAATTAATCTGATCTATCTATAGCAGAAAAATCAATTCTCTACGACTTCGCGTTTAGATTTTAGCTCAAATTTCATCTTTCCGTTTTACCCCTGTTTACCCTATTAAATGACGGAATTTTTAAAAATCCTTCATTTGGATTAAGCTTTAGGTTATCATCTTTCAAATAAGCTATAGAAGATTTTTGTATCTCTAATAGTTTATTTTTAATTTTTTAATTGAAATTTTTGCGCGCACTGCGAAAGTGCGAGAGTGTAACGTTAGAAAATGGCGTCACTTTTTTGTGGTGGCTGCCATGGTTCATCGATTTATAAGACGTTATCACGTCAAAAACTTTGAAATTTCGATAACATCGAGTTTCCAAGAGCGATGTTGTCAGCATCATTATTTTTTTTTGCGGAAACATCAAACATCAAACCATAACTATTTTTTTCTATAAAAAAGTACCGAGTAAAAATAGTATAATTATACATATGTTTAATACTCATTTTAAGAAATGTGATCTCTGAAAGCAAAAGTTAGCTTTAAAAAGAAAAAAAATGTACAAATTAAAAAATACGTAGGTACATATGATTAGGATGAAATAAATTTCCTCAACACAGGTTTATTCAAAGAAAAGCGTATATCTTAAACCAAAATATCAAATTAAGTTATGGCGATTATGTAGTTATGATAGAGCGTTCGTGGATCGAGATACATGTAGTCATGTAACAGTTATTTTATCATGGAAAATGATATGATTTTTCATGTTTTTAAAGTTTTCATTAAAAAAATGTGTAAGAAAACAAAAAAATTTGTTCATGGCCTCATTATATTTACAACTAAAAACGACTTCTTGCTAATATGCCCATGAATCATTTCCTAAAGCATAGGTAGTCATAACAATATAGAAAACCTTCTTATGGTTTAAAAGCTCGTTTCCACCTTTTTGCCTTATAATTCTCTGTTTTTCATCTGAGGTTTTGGGGGGGGGGGTCATGACCCCCACGACTCCCCCCCTCCCCTTGATCCACCACTGATACGAGCATTCTGTAGATGAAAAATGTTATAGTTAAATTACACTTGAGCTGTACTTACCATTGACTCTGCCCCCAAATGCATCGGAGCATCAGAGCTGAGTGCCATTGCTCTTATCACAATTGGATGCACAAGATACGCACAGTATGTTACTCTTGAAAACGGGTACAGGCAAGGGGCTGAGAGAATGGTGTTAACAAGCCCACCATACCCAGTTGAACAAGCAATAGTTATCCAAGCCAGTGACATAGCCCATGCTGAATGGCTTAACGAACTATAAGCAGCTGCTGTTAGTTGAGAAAGTTCCATGTTATAAAGACCAAACACTAGTACAAACAAATTTGTCATAGCTAACGTCCACGCCACTAAAACTATGGTCTTCGAAAAATGTATCTTGCAATTTGTCTTAAATAGTATCCACCCCACAGACATTCCTATCAAATAGGGACCCAATCGTGTCCATGGTTTGTCATAAATTTTGTCAAAAAGTGCGAGTGGGTCATCAGTATTAGGTTTGTGGTTGTTTCTGAAGGCGATAATAGCTGTCGTGATCCACGATGAGAATAAGAATACAAACATAGTGGTGGCTGCTAGCTTAAAGTGACGAACGGCAACAATTAAAATTATAGCTCCAATTATGTAGAACTGCGTGTCGTTAGCAAGGTACCAACTCCAGAGCATACACTAAAATTTTTAAAATTAAATTTACAAAATATTTAGCCCTATTTTGTATTTGACTTACCATTTCATCAACGGGAAATAAAGTATTGATGTACAAAAGGTTTCTCCACCAATATTTAGGACATGTTATGTGATCCATAGTAGGTGGATCGAAGATTGAAAATGCATCTAAATATTTCATTGTGATTTGGACAACAAAAAGAACATACATGTAGGGAGCAGTTAATCTAAAAAATGTAGATATTATTATTAACAAGGTATTTATACTCAAAATGTGTTTAAATAGTTAAATATGTAGTTTATTTCAAAAGTTTTTTGTATTATTTTGTGAGTTGTAATCTGCATGTCTCTTTATATTAATTGAAAATACTGTAATATTTTATTTAGGTTCGCAATATGTGTACCTTATTTCTTTTATTTCATTTTCCACCTTTACTTTCCGTTCAAATAAACACATACTTTATTTCAATTCAAATTACATTTATTTATGCTCAAATAAACACACTATTTCAGTCACTTTATCTAAACGGAGAAAAAAAGGGCACCTTACAATAAGATGATGCACACATTACATCGGTCTTTTTTCTCCTTTTTTCTCCGTGTACTACCTACTAACAATGATCAACACCAGAGATACCCAGCAGGAGATGGGAAACTTCTGACGTCATACAGGTTTGCCTACAAGCTCGGATTGATACTTTTGGCTAAGTATGCGTGAAAAGTCGGACGCTTTTGGCTAAGTATGCGTAAGAACACTGTGGTTACACAGTTACACTTTGTGTGTATTTCACATTTATTCACGGATACAAAAAAATTACAACACGAAATAAACAAATGGGTTTTGATTGAGGGATAAAACGTACGTTTACGATCTCGTGGGTATCTCTGATCAACTCTTTACTTTACCACTGACTGTATTCTTCCACTTTCAAAATTTAACTGTGTCCGGTCGGTGTCCGCACAATCTATTCATGTATATTAAGGTGGAGTGAAACTGCACTTTTTTTTCTTTTTTTTTCTTCTTCTACATACCAGGGACTGGTGTCATTAGTCATCAAAAACGAGCATACCAAATCTCAGCCCTATTCCAGTTCGTTTAGCGAGGAGAGGCAATTTAAAAAGAAATTATTTAATTTGAAACAAAAAAATATTAAAAATCAACGGTTATACTTACAATAACGTGCTATACCTTTTTGTAAAGCCAAAAACCTCGTCTTTTACAAAAATGTTTAATATGGCGATTTTCTGGCACAGTTTTTGAAAAATTAATTTTCGAAATCAAAATTTTGAAAAAAAAATTTCAAACTAATTTTTTTTCAAAATTTTATGTAAATAAGTACTACTTAAGTTTTTAAAATTCGATGCTGTATTTTGTTTTTAAAGAAAAATAGAAAACCGCATCCAAAAACATCTTGTCATTTTCGAGAAATTAACAAAAAACAAAAACTATTTTTGTCTAAGAAATTTCTTTATTTTTGTTTTTACGTGGCTGGATTATGGGAGTTGGGAGTGCTCGCCGCCCATGGATTCTTGCAGTAAGGGCCTTAAGTCAATAAAATCGCAATTTTTTTAATGAAAATTGAACAATAAATAATAAGGTACATGTTTTTCGAATAAAAAAAAACTGAGTAAAACAGTAAAAACTCAAAAAACTCCATAAATAAACCTCTATGGTGTTTTCATTTTTTTCAAGTGACTTGTGAACCCTCTAAAACTTCTTTGATCGATCTGAAACTTTTTTGCCGTTATTTAAGTTCCAAATGGCACCCATCCTGGCTATGTAGAACAAAAAATAAGACAACTTTTTTTTCACTCCACCCTAATGTACATATATCCCTATTTCCAAGTTCCAAAAATTTCTCGTTTCTTGCTTCTAGAAAAGACACCAACTCCTTTTCAGGAGTCGCTGTATACTTCCCATCTAGTGGCATATTTTTTTTTGGAATATACAGTTTTCCAGGGAAATTCCAATGAGTGGGTTCACAATGTTGTTTATAAGTCTGTTCAGCGAGGATTTTTCTAGATCAGAACAGGACAGGACAGCACAGTTTCGTGAGAAACGTCAGATCAAGTTAGAACAGTCATTTAAACGTCAGTTGTCAAAATAAAAAAAAAAACAAATTGTAAATTATATGAATTTTTTGCTTATCGGTTCTCGTTAGTTTTATATATTTTTTGAGTTTTTTCTGCGGAAAATATAATTAAAAATTGTTTTTAGTTAGAAAAACCACGAGCACCCGAGAAATATTCGCACAATTAAATCGAAACAAAAACAAAAAATGACAGCTTTGCTTTTGACACTTCTCACGCATCTATTCTAACCTGGTCTGACTCAAAAGCAAGAACAGAAAATCCTGTTCTAAATTGTTCTAGTTTTGTCAATGAACAGGAAACTAGAACAGTTCAGCACAGAAAAAATCTCAATGAACAGCAAAAAGCTGTACTTTTCTGCCTAGAACAGTCCAGCACAGCGTCAGTGAACAGACTTTATGATGTTTATCTTCACAGTAGTAGTTAGTTTGTTTAGACATTTATCTTAAAAGTAGTTCAGTAATTCATCGTTACATTGCCCTTTAAGGATTGTTTGTTCCGAACAACGCCATCGCTTCTGACTGAAATTGACATTTTTTGGAATTGACATTTTTTCGTATAATCGGATAACTCAGAGAGTCTCGAAGGCTATAGGTAGAGTGCAACGCGGTTTAAAACACAAAATTATTTCTACACTTCATTTATATACATATTCACCGTTGGTTGAAACTTGACCTACTCTACTCTTTAAATGCTTTTTAGTGAAATAAAATCAAGGAACTACAAGGGCCACTTTTTGCAAAATGTGGGAAATTTACAAAAGTAATTTTTTTTTCTTTCTAGCGTCATTTATATTTGAAAAAAAAAAAACTACAAAAATTGTTTTTGACATCAAGAAATAAGTTGTCTGCATCATTGCTTTTTATTATGGGGTGCAAAAACTGTTACAAAATGAGTTTTAAAATTTTCACTTTTTTCAAATTTGTAAATCTGCAGATAAAAGAGGTGGTAAAGTGAGAAAAAAGTGAAAAATCTCAGATTTCATGATCATTTTGAGACCTGAGATTCAAAAATATGGATTCAAGATTCATAAATCTGAATCTTGGTTAATCAAGATTAACATATGTAGCTAGACCAGGAAAAATCTGAGATTTTCAAAAGCAATAATTATAATTAGTTTAATATTTTTTAAGTTTTTCTGACCACAAAATTAAAAACAATGATGTAGCTTATTTCTTGATGTAGAAAAAACAAAAGTGTTTGTACTTTTGTAAATTTGCCACTTTTTGCCAAAAGTGGCCATTATAGTTAACTAAAGGTTATTTATACACATTTCGACGATAGCGTCAAAATAAAACAAAAGTCTTCCACATTCCACATACGAATTTCAATTTCAATCTTTTGACCCTGCATATAAACGGGCAACCGTTTATATGCACGACTATACAAATCTACGAACATACCCCAATATGTCAAAAATTTATCCGAAAGCAAAACCAAAATAAAAAATCAAACTTTGAACAAATGCAGATGGATGTCGAATGGAGAATAAGGAAAATCCATTTTTAGCAATTTAATTTGGTTTTTTTCATTTCTAACGTTTCAAAAATAAATTAATTATACCTAAAAAGTATTCAAAACTAATCTTAAATAAAATTCGTTTTTTTGTTTTAATTTTATTATCTGACAGCTCACAGCTGGACAGCTGCGAATGCGTTTTTTTGGGAGATCGAATTTGGCTGCAGATGGGGATTGTATAACCATACAAGTTCTCCTTATTCAAACCCTGTTGCTGTAGCTCTGAGTCATATCTTGTTTTGATCCTGTCACTAGATGCTTTTATATTTTGTGCTTGTCCGTTGTTGAATGTCTTCTAGTCTTTCTTTCTTGTCATCCACATACTCGTGTATTCTTTGTGGCTCATTTGGAACTTCGAATTTGACTCACTCGGCAGACTTGTTGTTGCGCCAAACAGGATTTCCGATTGTGTACGTCCGGTGGAATTATATGTTGCACTTTTATTCGTTGATTGTCACTGACTACTTTTGACAGGTGTTCTTTAAGTGTCCTGTTAAATAGCTCAACCATCCCATCAGATTGTGGATGAAGTGCTCACTATCTTGATAGTAAGGAGGGAGCAAAACTTCTTGAACGATCTTAGATTTGAGGTTCCTTCCTTATGGTCAGAATGAAGTTTTGTGGGTACTCCGAACCTGCTCACCCAATAGAAGAAGATCTGATCCACGACTGTCATGCACATGTTAAAACAAAATAGTTAAAAATAACTATTAAAACAGTTAAAATTAACTAGCTATTCCGTATTAACTACGTAGCAATTAAAATAGTCATTTTAAACTATTACGTTTATATAGTCATTATTTATAATAGTCACATGCCACAGGATAATATCTAAAACTAACTTTTTCGTATAGTTACAGATAACTATTATAGACGCATTGTGCCAATACAGGTTTGAAATCACACGATTTCAAAAATAGACTTTTTAATTCTTTTTTTTTGTTTTAAGTCTCTATTTTCAAGGAAAACCAATGTCAAACCATATAAAATTTGTTCAGGGTGTTGCTAGAAAAAAAAGTAAGAAATTATTAGTACAATCAATTACTATTAATTGCTCAAAATCATTAACTTATGTTTCAGTGAAAATTTTGTAAGAAAACAAAAATTAATTATGAACAGGGAGAGAAAGCTACCATAAAAAACTATTTAATATTTATTTTTTCATGTTTAGGTTTTTTTATATTATTTCCACTCCCATTGTATATAGTCCCTCCCTCATTTGACTATTTCAATAGTCACAATCACTATTTTAATAGTTAAAATTGACTATTTAGTAGTTAGTTTGGAAAATACTTCGATTGACTATAGTCACAAATAACTATTTTTAAAATCCCGATTTTAACTATGAAAATATTTAGTTAAAAAATAGTTATGTGACTGTTTTTTTTTTTCTGAGTGTACAATCTGCGAGGTGTGTTGGATGTCGTGAATCTATCTATGTGTGCGTGTTAACGTCACTTACCACAGTGGTGGCTTTCACATATTCACATATATTCACAGAAAATACTGTAAACAAAAGGGTTTTAGGCATAAACAAACTATACCAGGACTGGAAACTGAGCGGTCTAATGACGTTTGCCTACAAGCTGCGAGGCATAGAGGAAGGAATACCTAGAGAGCCGACTCGTACCCCCCCCCCCCCACCCTCCTTGCCTAAAACACCCGAAAATTTAATTTCAGATAATTGGTATACATCTCTGTTATTTTTCTCTTGTTTTCCTATCTGTGAATACGTGTGAAAGGTATAATGCGTTTAATACCTTTTCAATAAATACGTATAGAAATAAAAATAAAGGTTCGTGTTTTGAATTTATTATTATTATTTGATGAATTAATTCGTCTAATGGGCACTTAAATTGTTTTGAGCAAAACTCCACAGTTGAATATGTTGTGCCATTAAAAATGCACGGGAAAACTACCACATATAAGCACTCTGGAGTTTTTTCTCTCATTGCAGCTTGTAGGGTGGAAGAGAAAAACACCCGAAGTCCCGTCTCTAGGTATTCCTTTCTCTATGTCATCGCATGTGAAGAGTTTTGGTCCATTTCCAAAACGAACAAATCTCAAAATCAATTCTCATCATGCTGTTTATTACCTTATCCTTAACAACAATCCGAAATTTTTTTTGACAAAAGTTTTAATAGTAGGTATGGATCACAGATCCAAATGAGTATGTTCGAATTTGTTCGAACAATTTCAATTTTTTTAAAATGATCGTTCGTGCTCTATCGTTTTCTCTCTATACTCGTAAATCATCTTACTCATAAACAAAAATACTCACAAACAAAACCATACAAATTGTTTGAACTCATGAGTATACTCGATCCTCAATACCCACGAACAAAATGACTCGTAAACAGATCGACTGTTCATTAACACTAGGTTTTACTCGAAATTATCGAAAGTGATCGAAGTGTTCGAACGTGATCGAAAAATCATGAACAGTTTCAACAATGAAAACAACCACTTCCAATTTCTACGTCCTATAGGTAGGTACCTGTTGCATATTTTTTTTTATTTAGGTTTTGAGGGTTGGTTGTTTGCGGTACAACTGCAATTAAAGCAGGTTATTTTAATTTTACAATTGTGGTTTTAGAAAGGGATTTTCAATGACTGAGTAAATAAAAAAGTAATTAGTCGTTAGGTAACAATACAAATAGTGGGGAATGCCCAGTTAATTTGTGCAGGTAGGTGCGTAGTAGAAACATACATATCCCTAAAAAATATGCAATAATGCTATTTGGGATGATTGTTTTTAAAACAAATTACTATTTTTTCGGGTAGGTATATTGGGGAAATTACAAATCAGCATGAAAGGGTTAAAGGGAAAGTTATGAATGAAATATTTTAGTTCAAAAGCTGATTTCTTGTGAGAACAATATTAATCTTCTGAGTTCATTTAAAAAAGTAATAGTTTTATAAAAAACAATGGAAGAACAAAGTATTAGCTTAAATCTTAATAATAATATAAAAATACAAAGTAAAACATTATTTAGTGAATTTGTTTTATCGCAAAATTAAAATGTCATTCAAAAGTGCGACATTTTTATATCCCCCGTGCAATAAAATGCAATTATTGTCCCCAACTGAAAATGAAAAGACTAAAATATATGATTACATAAAGTCAATAGTTCCTGCTACTGCTGCGGCATCTGAAGATATTTTGGACGAAAAACTAACAGTTCCAGGGCCAGTTATATTTTCTCGGATTTTATGAACGAAAATACAACAACGAGCATCAACTCTATTGATCTTCAAATAGAAAGATACATTCAGTTTAATTCGAAAGGCCCTGTGGATATTCTTCAATGGTGGTGTGAAAATAAAGGCCAATTCAAAAACAGCACATAAAATCTTGAATCGTATTCCCGCAACATTAGCAGCATATTTTCACATATTTTTTTTTTTTTTTTTCATAAATAGAAGTGTCATAATTTTTAACTTAATTTAATTTATTCAATTTTTTGTATCTAGCATTAAGTTTTATTTAATTTTTCTTTTTTTTCTGTATTTAATTTAATTTTATTCTAATATGTTTTTCTTCATTTCATTATCTTGTCAAATTAATTAATTTAAATAAAACAAATGTAACTTGCTTTTGTGTACCAAACTGATTCTCTTTTATTTATGCTACAAGAAAAACCACCCTCGAACACTATGAACATTTCCTTTCCAGTTCGAGTAATTTCGATCACATTGATCATAAACATTTTGTTCATGATCATTTAACTCGATTTTACTCGAACAGAAAAATGATCGTTTGAACTCGTTTGAAATGTAGGATTACTTACGAGTCATCATACTCCTAAACAGGAAAGCTCGAACATATTTGAGTTGTGTTGATTCTGTTTGTTCGAGAACGTTTCTATTAAAACTATTTTCTTTTGTTAAGTGTAGCTAAATGTATAAAAAATATATTTTGTAGAACTTTTACCTAGCTACAAAATATTAGTCTAAGAGCCAGCGACCTAAAGTTTGCAGGTAATTGCTTAGTATTCACCCCTATGAAATATGTCTAAGGACATCCCCAGGCATGTTACTGCAAAAAAAAAAGTCTCGTGAGACGTGGCAAAAACGGTCTGCCAAGCACTTGAATGTGAAAAAAATTTTAAATTAAGAACTCGACCTTAAATCAAAAAAAAAATATTTAAAGAGAACGGCAACACTTACAAAACTAAACGATACCTTTTTTTAAAGGTAAAAAGTTATACTACTTTTTGGTTTTTATATAAATGTTTTTTGATGAATAGTTTTTGAAACAAAAAATTTCAAACACAAAATTTTGAAAAAAAATTCAAAAAAAGTTCAAACAGTTTTTTTTTTCATAAAATTTACCCAATCAAGTATTATTTTTTTTTGTTTTAATTTCTCTTATATATTTTGAGTCAAACACCGAAAACTAAAAGTCAAAATCTCTTTTACTTTTCGAGAAAACTGAAAATTACCAAACCTTCTATTTTTTCACCAACGCCAAAATTACGGCTATTAATTATGTCTTTCAGAAAGAAAGTAAGATGTTCACGGGTTTTATTGCAGGAATCGTTCAATGGGTTATAAAAAAGATAAAACCGCGGAGTGCTATTAAATGAGAGGGTGGGAACTGGAGATAGGGGTGCAAAAGCCCCCTTTTTGGTTTTTTCAATATATCTCGTAAACAAAGCATAATTTTGAGATATTGTTCTTAATAAGTTTTGTAGAGAATAAAATTTCCTATAATAATAATGTTTTTTAAAAAATTTATAAAAAAAATTTTCTTAACAAAACAGTCAAAACAAACAAAAAAAAAATCAAACAAAATCAATTTTTTTAGTTTTTTTACTTTTTTGGTTGCGTCTCTTATTTGGGCTGAGATAGACATTAACATTGCTCTAATAAAACATAGAAGATTAAATTTTCTTTGAAATGCTGGTCTCATCAAATTTTTTCATTGAAAATTAACCAAAATATGGCCATTTGAACCTATCTTTTTTTCGCAGATTCAGTTTTTCTCAAGTAAAAAAGAAAAATTTGAGGGGAAAGTACTATAACTTAGCAACCAAGAATTGATAGCGGTTTTTTGTAGAAGGGTTAAATACAATCATTTTTTACTATGGGAGGGGGTGTCTATCTTCCCCCGTTTAGGCGGAAGGGGTTATTAAAAAAAAGAAAAATACTTAAAATCAAAAAAATTTATTAAAAAACAACGGTAACACTTACAGTTATGAACGATACTTTTTTCAAAAGCTAAAATTATACACTTAATTTAAATTTGTAAGTTAAGTTATTTAAATCAATTGTTTTCAAAATAAATGAATGAGCCTGGTAAAGAAAGTAGTTTTTGCTTTTTTTAATTTTTTAAGGAAAACAAGAAGGCATAGGAACATAATGATTTTCAGTTTTTGATAAGAAATCAATTGAGGCTGTTTACTTTATGGATAAACTTCGTATTGAAATCCAAAGTCATTCTTAAAATAGTAATCAACGTGTTTTTTAAACTTTTTTTTCTAAAATTTTGACTTTGAAATCGTTTATTTCGAAATAGTCGGTTTAAATAACTTAACTTAAAAATTTAAATTTAGTGTATAATTTTAGCTTTCGAAAAAAGTGTCGTTCATAACTGTAAGTGTTACCGTTGTTTTTTATTAAATTTTTTTGATTTTAAGTATTTTTCTTTTTTTTAATAACCCCTTCCGCCTAAACGGGGGAAGATAGACACCCCCTCCCATAGTAAAAAATGATTGTATTTAACCCTTCTACAAAAAACCGCTATCAATTCTTGGTTGCTAAGTTATAGTACTTTCCCCTCAAATTTTTCTTTTTTACTTGAGAAAAACTGAATCTGCGAAAAAAAGATAGGTTCAAATGGCCATATTTTGGTTAATTTTCAATGAAAAAATTTGATGAGACCAGCATTTCAAAGAAAATTTAATCTTCTATGTTTTATTAGAGCAATGTTAATGTCTATCTCAGCCCAAATAAGAGACACAACCAAAAAAGTAAAAAAACTAAAAAAATTGATTTTGTTTGATTTTTTTTTTGTTTGTTTTGACTGTTTTGTTAAGAAAATTTTTTTTATAAATTTTTTAAAAAACATTATTATTATAGGAAATTTTATTTTCTACAAAACTTATTAAGAACAATATCTCAAAATTATGCTTTGTTTACGAGATATATTGAAAAAACCAAAAAGGGGGCTTTTGCACCCCTATCTCCAGTTCCCACCCTCTCATTTAATAGCACTCCGCGGTTTTATCTTTTTTATAACCCATTGAACGATTCCTGCAATAAAACCCGTGAACATCTTACTTTCTTTCTGAAAGACATAATTAATAGCCGTAATTTTGGCGTTGGTGAAAAAATAGAAGGTTTGGTAATTTTCAGTTTTCTCGAAAAGTAAAAGAGATTTTGACTTTTAGTTTTCGGTGTTTGACTCAAAATATATAAGAGAAATTAAAACAAAAAAAAAATAATACTTGATTGGGTAAATTTTATGAAAAAAAAAACTGTTTGAACTTTTTTTGAATTTTTTTTCAAAATGTTGTGTTTGAAATTTTTTGTTTCAAAAACTATTCATCAAAAAACATTTATATAAAAACCAAAAAGTAGTATAACTTTTTACCTTTAAAAAAAGGTATCGTTTAGTTTTGTAAGTGTTGCCGTTCTCTTTAAATATTTTTTTTTTGATTTAAGGTCGAGTTCTTAATTTAAAATTTTTTTCACATTCAAGTGCTTGGCAGACCGTTTTTGCCACGTCTCACGAGACTTTTTTTTTTGCAGTAACATGCCTGGGGATGTCCTTAAACATATTTCATAGGGGTGAATACTAAGCAATTACCTGCAAACTTTAGGTCGCTGGCTCTCGGTCTATATCGTTTGGTATTTACTTTTTGGACCGATAGTTCAAAAGATAAAAAATAAAAACGATTTTGGACTTATCATACTTTGAAAATAAACGAATGTGAAATTAGTTTTAATAGTCCGGTCAATTTAGACATCCGAGGTTATATTAATTTCCAGCAAGCTGAAATTTGGTAGGATTGTTGGAAACACCATCATAAATTAAATCTAAAAAGTCCTCATCGATCCGAGGCCTGGAAAAAAATTTACGGGGGGTCAAAGGTCACAAAAACTGGTTTTTCACGATTTTCAGCAAAACAGTAAGTCTTATCAAACAATTTTCAATGCAAGAATTGTAGACCAGATTATTATATACAAAAAGTGTCATGACACTTTTTTTCCTTAGACCCACCGTTTCTTAGGTATAACGATTCAAAAAGTTGAAGTTGAGTTGTAATCCTCATAATCAGGCCTATTCTGAAAAAAATTCTAACTGAAAATTTCCTGAAATGTCATTATTTTTTTAGCTTGAATCTCGTTCTTCAATGGTTAAGAATATGGGAAAGCAAAAAAAATGGAAATTTTCACCATTTTTCCGATTGGGCCCTTCTCCCGAAACCATTTCCCTGGGAATTTTTGTTTAGAATATGTCTGAATATATACAGGGTGTGCAATAGAGAATGGACAACCCTAAAACGGCTGATAACTACACTTATGACTGTTTTAAAATATTGGCTTTTTTCGTTCAGTGTATTTTAAATTTTATCATCTTATGTTTTCGTTCACTACAACCACGAATGAACGAATTTTATTAATTTCTTTTTTTATCATTTTCTACAATAATTGTATGAGTACATAAACGCTTTAAAAACTGCAAGCTATTGCACATTTTCGTAAGAAAAATTTTGAAATCTGTTTTTTGATACAAAATGTAAAAAAAAGTATTTTATGAAAAATTTTAAACACTGTGGTATAAAATAAATCTATAGAAACCTAAGTGGCCAACTTTCTTAAAAATATTCCCCTTAGACGAGAACATTTTTGGGAAAGTTCGCCACCTAGGTTTCTATAGATATATTTTATACCACAAGTGTTTAAAATTTTTCATAAAATACTTTTTTTACATTTTGCATCGAAAAACAGATTTCAAATTTTTTTAAAGGAAAATGTGCAATAGCCATGAAATTTTTAAAGTGTTTAAGTACTCATCCAATTATTGTAGAAAATTATAAAAAAAAGAAATTAATAAAATTCGTTTTTTTTTCTATTTTTGTCCTGCCAAATTCTCACCCGTGTGTGCCGACAGGTGGTTAATATTGAAATGACGAAGGGATAGAAATTTTCAGATGCTTTTCACTCATTATTTAGAATTTTACAAAAAATTGTCTCTGATTCCTTCAGCATTCGGTTATTTACAAAATTAAACACATTGAGTTATATTTTAGATTTTCTTAAATTGGTTCTCAAAGACTGTTAAGTTACAAAGCTTGCTTAAATATTTATTTTATCTTAGACAATGTTTGCTTAAGTTCTTAACCCTAATAAAAATAATTGCTAGTTGTTTTGAAATAATGTAAGAGATTTAAATATTCTAGTACAAAGTAGGTACCTACTATGTATTACACATATTTTAAGCAAACAAAATTCACAAATATGATCGCACTTACATATTTATTAAACAGAAACATTGCAAAAACAGAAAAAAATTGAGAAATGAGATTCTTCTTAAAAATGTTGTCCAGTTTATGTTTAATGGGGCAAATTTCCAAAACATCAACAAAATTGAACCAGTCACACAGTAGATCACCAGATTTATCAACAAAATGTACCACATAGGAAAGCCACAGAAAGCTTATTTAATATTTTATTCACTCCATGGTCCATGGAATATAGACTCTATGTACATAAAAATAGTAAATAATTGTACAATAGAATTAATAAGTAAAATAAGTATACACTTATTTTGATATGCACGAAATGTGTAGGTACAGAAAAAGTTCATAATGCATACAATTTTTCAAGTAAAAGCATTTAGGTACTATTTTGTTTGCATAATCCACCCATAATCCCAATTGTTCATGCTCTAATCAGCGTTGTTCTTATTAATTAAAAGTTCCTTTTTGGGAAAAAAAGCATCATCATTGCAAAAAAAACTTCATAATTCAGCATAGCGTTCGTTAAAAGTTTGAGCACATTTTTTTCCAAAATATGGTAAAATAGTTGGTTTGAAAACCAAAACAAAATTTCACTTTTCATTTTACAATAAATAATTATACATTACTTCTAATATTTATTCAAAACAAAAAGTTCAGATTTACAAAAACAAAAAAAAATTATTTCGTTACTCTCGAATTTTTGAAAAATTTCAATAACTTTGTTAAAAATATGTATATGTTTCAAAATTATTGTTTCTTCACCAAATGTGGTTTACATAGGGTCAATGTGGGTAAATGTAAACAGGGGTAAATGAAAACATGGCTCATAACAAGCTTCAGTTAAATCTATTTGATGCATACATAAGTACAAATCGCGGACGCATGTATCTTTTAACTTATACGTCAAGCTCATTGCTGTCAAGAGAGAATTCATTCGACGAGCGTATTTTCCGTGAAAGATAATTTTTTAAAGTGCCAAACAAGTCGTTAGTCTTTCAGAAAAATTAAATATTTTTGCAGATTCAATAAAGTCAGTATAATTTGCAAATATTTTTTTGTTTTTAATTTTGATGTAGATTCTATGTGATACAAGCAAATTTTAAAATACAGGACATTTATGTCGATTTGCATGTGTTTACATTTACCCCAGAATATTTTTCATAATGGGTAAATGTAAACAACGTATTCTGGGGGTAAATATAAACATACATTTTTGGTGAAATTATTGGTTTTAATAAAAATAACATATTTTAAGTCAATTACTACTGCTAAAGTGCCGCGGAGTCACATTTTAAAGTAGCCAACACCATCATTTTCAGTGGATGATGTTGCAAAATCGGCCTTTGACGTAAAAAAACAAAAAATATTACGTTCAGAGCTGCTCAGGATGCATATTGGGCGCCTATATAAAGAATCAAAGGAAGAAAACAAAAACTTTTATTGGAATTTGAAAAAGTTTTTGTCAAATACCTTCTTGAACGTTTTTCAAGTTGTTATCCATATGATAAAGAGGAAATTCTAAATTTTATACCACCGTTTACATTTACCCCGAATTTGCAAAAAAACACAAACATGGTGGGGTATTTGTAAACATGCCATATTTGACAGTAATGTAAACAATTTGGGAAATATTTGTTTATATTTATAAAGAAGAATTGCCATCATTTCATATTTGCATTTGAAGATACCATTCAAGTTGTTCCGTGAAAACATAAAAAAATCTAAAGTCGAAAGAAAAAAAAGACATGAAATTGTTTACATTTACCCACATTGACCCTACATACTTTTTTAAATTTTTATGTGAACTATGATCCACGCTCTTATTTTATTAAAGGCCAGGATAAAAATTAACTTAAAACGTATTGATAAAGATTTAAAGTTATTGAAGGTTATTTTTGTAGCAAAAACTGTGTAATCAGACAGAAAAACTATTTTGTAAAAAATATACATATTATTTTCGTTGATGTTATAACAATTAAAGCTTTTTTAGCAAATTAATGAAAAAAATCGGTTTCACTCTTATTGATTTGGCTTCCACTGTATATTCATAATCTGGATATAAACCTGAGTGCCAAATTTCATTGAAATCCGCTCACTAGTTCAGATTTTTTAGAATTAGGGCGAAATTCATGCCGTTACTGAAGTTAAGATTTTGCTCAGCTTAAGCACTCCCTCAACTACAGTCGTCGGCATAATTATTTTGACTAATTTTCAATTCTCGATCTGATAAGAATAATTTCTAACGGTTAAACTTTACATAGGTAAAGTTGATGGTTATTTATTAAGTATGTTATGGTGAATCTATGGTGGTCAAACTAAGTCATATGAGTGAAATTTGGCGTTCAGGCAGCTTTTTTTGTATTAAAAGTGCTATTTTTTGAGTGGCAAAAGTATTTTGACCAGAATTCTTTTTCAATTTTGGTAAGGTAAAGTAATACATTTTGCTTATTTTAAGCATGTATCCAACTGTTGAACATGTTAAGGCTCAGATTCATAAAAAAAATTGGAAACATTTCGCAAATAAATATTGAAATAAGGGCATTTATTGTTACAAGTTAAAATTCCCGTTACCTGCTAATCTAATCAATGGAGAACTGATTTGTTTGCGTCAAATTATATCTTAGCTTATAAAGAAACTCAAGAGTACGAGTACTGAGAAAAATCAGCCATGAATCTGTACAAAACAAAAAATTACACAAAAAAAAGACAATTTTTTTTTTGCGTAGTTCACTTTGAATCCCAAATTGAACCCTAATATCTTGGAGCTGGAAATGAAATCCCTAGGGAAGAATTCCTCATCAGAAAGCATAGATTCCCTGGAGACTTAGGAAACACAATTTTGGAACTTATCCAGCAAGAAAAGGACTAGTTAACCTCTTGAAAGCATGTTGAAAACTATGAAATTCGCAAAAAATCGTGTTGGTAAGCCTCTTTCTTTCTGGAACAAAGTTATCTAGACAGCTTCCGAACAAAATTCACTTTTGGAGATTTATGGAGTGCAAAAGAACTTTCATCGGTCCATTAAATCTTGTTCCAGAAAGAAAGAGGCTTACCAACATGATTTTTTGCGAATTTCATAGTTTTCAACATCTTTTCAAGAGGTTAACTAGTCCTTTTCTTGCTGGATAAGTTCCAAAATTGTGTTTCCTAAGTCTCCAGGGAATCTATGCTTTCTGATGAGGAATTCTTCCCTAGGGATTTCATTTCCAGCTCCAAGATATTAGGGTTCAATTTGGGATTCAAAGTGAACTACGCAAAAAAAAAATTGTCTTTTTTTTGTGTAATTTTTTGTTTTGTACAGATTCATGGCTGATTTTTCTCAGTACTCGTACTCTTGAGTTTCTTTATAAGCTAAGATATAATTTGACGCAAACAAATCAGTTCTCCATTGATTAGATTAGCAGGTAACGGGAATTTTAACTTGTAACAATAAATGCCCTTATTTCAATATTTATTTGCGAAATGTTTCCAATTTTTTTTATGAATCTGAGCCTTAACATGTTCAACAGTTGGATACATGCTTAAAATAAGCAAAATGTATTACTTTACCTTACCAAAATTGAAAAAGAATTCTGGTCAAAATACTTTTGCCACTCAAAAAATAGCACTTTTAATACAAAAAAAGCTGCCTGAACGCCAAATTTCACTCATATGACTTACTTTGACCACCATAGACTCACCATAACATACTTAATAAATAACCATCAACTTTACCTATGTAAAGTTTAACCGTTAGAAATTATTCTTATCAGATCGAGAATTGAAAATTAGTCAAAATAATTATGCCGACGACTGTAATGTCATTATTCGCAGCAAGAATAGAGCGATCCACTTAAGTAGAGTAAAATCTCGACTTAAGGAAAAAATATTCTCAATCCAGCTGTCATCTGAAAATACATATATTGTTTTTAATAATTCTTCATCGATTTGGTTTTGATTTGTTGCGGTAGAAGATATTTAACACTAAAGAAATAAAGGAATAGAGATATTATAATATGATATTTGTTAAATATATATTATAATATATATTTATTTATTTATTTGATAATTTTGTTATGTACGAAACAATGATCGGAGAACCAAGCTGATTAAAACTTTAAAAAATGTTTTTAAACTAAGAAGATAATCATTTCTCGATCTTTCATAGATTGGTCCTGATTTACCAGTGTTTATATTTGGGATTTGGCAGTCCAAAATTACTTCGTTCGCTACTAAGTGTTTTTTTTAAATCTCCACAGGAAAAAAAATCTTTATTTAAATACTTGAATGAGAGAAGGCGCGATTTCTGAGCTTGCCCCAGGTGTTCTAAAGGCTAGAAACGGCAATAGGTTGACTATTGATCCGCTGGTATAGAGCACGCTGGACAATAAAGCACTGTTTGTTTACAAATGACATTGTGGTTCTTGCGACATCTCCTGAAACGTTACAGCTTATGATCAAGCGACTGTTTGAATACTGTAAATTATGGAACCTAGTGGTCAACATGGGAAAGTATAAGATTATGGGTTTTAAGGGCGGTGTCAGAGAGAATATTAATTTTTTTGTTTATCACAGCTCTGTTTCAGTTTGTTTGAGGCAGATTTCAATTGCGAATATCTCTGCTTGAAATACGGAATTAAACTTGTCCATGCTCTGGTGCAGATGGGTTTTGGTGTTCATTCCGAATACTCAAGCCCCATCAACTTCATTTGTTTTAGAGCCATCTGTGTACCATACATGAGACTCGCTATTGAAGATGGGTCTGTTCTGTTCCCAGTCATGTCGGAGGGGAATGTGACTTTATAGTTTTGGGTGAAGTTATTGTCTACTAGAGATATTTTAAGTAATTCTTCCTTATTCAAATCAATGTGAATATCGGGGTGAATTATCTTGGAATTAGAGTTATCTTCTGCGATGAGCCTGTAGCCGCTGGCCATGGCTTCTTTCTTTAGTAGGAGATGGAGTGGTGGTAGATCTGCGATAACTTCTAACGCTACTGTGGGGGCTGTTCTCATTGCTCCTGAAATATTGATACAAGATAGTCTTTGTAGTTTATTGAGCTTGGCTTGTACTGTTTTTTTGTTTTGTTCTATGCCACCAGACCGGTGCAGCGTATGTTCTTATTGGTCTGGCAATGGCTGATTTTGGGGTTGGCACCCCAGTTCTTACCAGTTAGATATTTGCTGGTCCATAAGGCAGTCCTGGCTTTGTCAATGGTTTTTTTTATATGAGAGTTCCAGTTGAGTTTATCGTCTAGGGTAACCCCTAAATATTTAACTTCCTTTGAGAATTCTATCGCTTTCCCATACAAGGTTTCCCACTGTGTGGCGTGTCGGGGGCCCCGGGGACGGCCCCGCTTGCCCCAATGGTTTGGACGCCCCTGGCTTTAACCATATTTTACTATTAACAAAACTAAATAAGATTGGCTTACCTCACTGGTTTTTTTAATTTGTTTGGAGTCATATTTTTATATTCAAGATCACAGTACGTCCACTTTGATCCAGCGTTACTCTCATGTAACATATTTTTAAAAATTCGTAAAAAATATTCCATTCAATAATTTTTTAGGTTTCGATGGTTTATTGAGAGATAATAACTAGGTGTAACACTCAAAATATACGCGGGCGGAGACCTATCACGTTTTGTAGAGATAGTCGCACTGATAACGAAACGGTATTTAAAAAGTCCCTAACACCCTCAAAATCTGGAGTTAGCAGTGCCGGATTAGCCTCAAGGCAAACTAGGCAGCTGCCTAGGGGCCCCACTTCAGCTAGGGGCCCCTCACCCTGACAACGAACAAACAAAATTTCTTGGAAAAGTATCTTCAATAAAAAACAGCATTACATTGTATTTGAAAAAATAAGAAAAAAGAAGAACAAAAAAAAAAGAAGAATAAAAAAACTTTTGCAAATCATAAAAACATTAGCCCCGTTCCATTGGAGGTGGTTAGTCATGAGTAGATCTAGTACCTACTATAAATAACACAATCTTCTACTCGCGGCGATAGGAATGTGTAGTTGTTGAACTAGATTTCTACTCACGAGTAAACTACCACCTTCAATATAACAGGGCTATTGTATATATGTATGCATGTGTTTATAATGAATTATGACTCCCATCCCATCCTGAAGGGCCCAACCCAGCGATGCCAGATTGAGGGATTTTTTCCCGTTTTTTTCGGGATTTTTGATTAGGGAAAACGGAAAAATCAACCCAGAAAATGGGAATACAGTCAGCTCAAAATATATCACGTTTTAATAAAAAAGTTGTTTTTACAAATTCAAAATTCATCATATTTATATAACAAATTAAAAAAAAATACTTCTTCCCATGTGCTCCAACCTTAATATTTAAACTGTAAATCTCTTCTTAAAAAAAAAAATATTAATATTACTTGTGTATTCGAATATAATTCCAACGACATCGAACCACAGTTTAGTAACGAGATGGTGCCATTCAAGATCTTCATGTTGCAATCAGATACGTCAGAAAATGTGAGATTGTGCACGCAGAGAAGTTACTCAAATTGATATTAGATTTAATCAAATCACGGAATTGGTTTGTATATATTTTTTTATATAACTTTATTGTTAATAAATCTTACCTTTGTCATTTTTTGTTTATTTGAACAACAATGTAGCTATTCAATAAAAACGATACCAATCTCTTTTCCAAGATGGCGGCTGCTCCCGACCTCCTATCATCCAAACAAATTAACTTTTATGATAAGGACAACCTGTGTTTCGCATGAAAAAAATATTGTAACGTGAAAAAATCTGATTTCATGCCCATATTTTGACTAATTTGCCTGGGCTATAATAACACAGCCACACAAAAAAATATAAAAGTTCTGGTCTGGGGTTGCGACCAGGTTTTTCATATAGTTTTGGGGTCGCTGAAACCGAAACCGAAGTCCGTTTTGCCCCATCACGTCAGGTTTTCGAGATAACCTCAAAAAATGTCACGAAAACAAAAACTTTTTTTCTCCGATCTGGATGTGCGAATATGTTATTCATATAGTTTTTGGATCGCTGAATCCAGATTCGAAGTCAATTTTGCCCTATCACGTCAGGTTTCTGAGATATCCTCAAAAAAATGTCAAAACCAAAAAAACAAAATTTCTTATCTGGAGTTGCGACTCGATTTTTCATATAGTTTTTGGGTTGCTTAAACCGAATCCGAAGTCTATTTTGCCGTATCACGTCAGGTTTTTGAAATATCCTCAAAAAATGTCTAAACTAAAAAAAAAAGTTCTTATCTGAGGATATCTCAGAAACCTGACGTGATAGGGCAAAATTGACTTCGAATCTGGATTCAGCGATCCAAAAACTATATGATTAACATATTCGCACATCCAGATCAGAAAAAAAAATTTTTGTTTTCGTGACATTTTTTGAGGTTATCTCGAAAACCTGACGTGATGGGGCAAAACGGACTTCAGATTCGTTTTCAGCGACCCCAAAACTATATGAAAAACCTGGTCGCAACCCCAGACCAGAACTTTTATATTTTTTTGTGTGGCTGTGTAATTGAATCAAAATTAAAACTTTTTGGTATGATTTCTCTCTCCAGTTTTATAATGAAACCGTAATGCCGACTTATCACGAGTCGATTTTCGCCGTGCGGCGAAGCTTTTCGGCGTCAGTCGAGTCGTGTGAAGGTAAGCCGCACGCGACTAAAGTGATAATCCCCATACTAGAGTCCTAGTCGACTTTAGCCGTGAGACATATCATGTGGCTGAAACCGACTCGTGAAAAGTCGGCATATTAATATTTTCTAATAACTTATCGTTAATCGAAGTTATCTGTGAAGCATCAAGTTGCTTTAATGTTGAAATATCGCTGCAATATTTATTATAGTTATTACAAAACTTTTAGTTTACGTTTATAAAATGACATGATAGGACACAGATTATAGCCGATTAGTCTTTAGTAAGTTACCTACACAAATTTCTAACTTAACTTAAAAAGAGCTTATGATATTGAAAAACCATCGGAAAAGGGCCCAAGAATTACTGTGCCTAGGGGCCCATGACATGGTTAATCCGGCACTGGGAGTTAGGGGCAAAAAACGGTTTTTTTACCTTCACCCATTGAAAAAAATCTAGCTTCCCCAAATTTTTACCCATTTTCGATTTAACAGTTTCTAATACGAGATAAATATACCTTTTCAACAATGTATAAAACATGTAACTCGGTTAACCCACCTAGAATTTATAACTGTCAAAGTTCAAAAATTCCATTTTTTTCGCCATTAATCCAACTTCGACGTCATATTAAAGTATATGTTTTCACAACAGCATGCTGTTTTAAAAATACATTCTAATATAATATTTATACCCAAATCAAACGAGGTATTTTTTTATGAAAATCACTTTAAAGTTGGCTTAGAAAAAAAGATTATTCTCTCCTACCGCGTATATTTTAAAACCTCATTTTTGTAACACCGTGAATGTCTCGTTACTGGATTATTATAAAAAGTTAGTCAAATATCATACTTTTAATTTTTGGTTATCGAAAAAGGGATTGAAATTCACATTTTTTTTTTTAATTTTTTTTGCAAAAAAATTTTTTTATACATACATATGTATATGTTCATAATTTTGAAAAAAAAAAAGATTAAAAAAATGTTAATCCAGAAAGTGTTTTGTTTTTTGGCTTAGAAGAAGTAGCATATACAATACATTATTGTTCCATAAAAAGTTATTTTCTCAGATGTCCGACTTTTTTTGGTGGTCATAGGCAGTGCATGTTACTTGCATTTAACATGAGAATAACACATTAGTTTTGCTATTTATTATTTCGGAAAATAACTTTTAGCTATTCATATTTCTTATGGCGTTTTCGATTGGCTCTCCGGAAGCGTCCGGAATCATTCAGAAGCCTTCTGAAAGTGTTTTATTCGCACAAAACTGACAGACAGAACGCTTCTTAGAAGAGAAATTCTCTTCTCGATTTAAAATCGGAATTCACTCAAAAAGCACTAACACATGAATATTTGAAAGTCAAATTAATCACTCAATCAATGTTTTTGTTTTATTTTTTGAAATAAATTATTGTTTCCGAAATAAATTTTTTAATTAATTTTCAAATTTACTTAAAATATTTTGGAAGCCAACTTCACCATTAATTTCTTGAGCATTAACGTTTTTGAACAATTTTAAAGATTTTTTTTGAAAGAAAAATAAATTAATATGAATTATTTGACATTTGAAATCTCAAAGAAAAACACACAAACACAAAAAAAAATGAATTGAGTGGAAGTGATTTAAACTGTTTTATTGGATTTCAGAATGAGTGAATCCTTGAGTGTTTCCAATCGAAAACGACATTAGTTTTGATGTTTTTGACACGATTATACTGAAAAAACATTTTCTAATATTGATTTTCATAGCTTGGTTTCGAAAGGGTTAAAAATGAGTTGACGAAAAAAATATTTGTGTCTCCCAAGGAAACCATATTGGTCCTTTTTTAATTTTATTATTTATAAATGACTTACATAATACAATTCAGAACTAATTATGATACTCATGAACCTTTGTTTGCTGTATGCACAGCGTTTAATAAAAATTTCCATCTAATTGATTTAAATGAAATATAGTTTAAAAAAAGAATAATACAGAATTGCACAATCTCAAAACTAATTATTTATAAATTTGTAGCTACGTAATAAATAAATGTAATAAATACATAAATAAGAGCGGCTGCATTCCCGTTTGCAATATAACCATGTATTGCGGTGTATTCAGGGGCAATTGAAAAACTCTTTTAACCAGAGACCAGAAATAACAGTTAACCTTTATTTTCAATTTGTTTCTCTCTGAGAGTTACCATTGCTTTAAATACACTTAGGAGCAAAAAAATGGAATCAAACGTTGAGTTCTGTAAAAACGATGATTGGTCAGGATGTAATTGACATACATGAATGTTAATTATACCATTAAAAACTTGAAACAAAAGCTAAAATCAATGCTAAGAACTTAAAAACCCGTTCACTTTATAAAGACCCAATCAACATAAATGAAGTATGTAAGGAAAAAAAAAACTGAAATTGAAACAGAGAGTATCTGGAAAATTTAACATTAAAAAAAATGAAGTTATTTATTGACAGATAACGTCAATAGTAACGTAAGGAAAAAAAGACTGAAATTGAAGCAGAGAGTATCAAGAAAATTTAAAATAAAAAAAAATGAAGTGCAATATATTGACAGATAGCGATGATACTACGTATGCATTTTTATGTTCTTACCAACAATTCAAAGTAAAAAATCCAAGCTTTTAAATGAGACCATGAGACTTGAAGAAACATTATTTTATCCATTTCAATTTTTGTTTTTAATATAAATAATTTATTTGATTCCGTTTTTTTGCTCCTAAGTGTAGTTTTCGGTTAAGGTTTGAGATTTATTTAAAAAAATCAAAAATAAAGGTTATCGGTTGAATTTTAATTTTTTATTTTTTTAAATATCTCTCAATGGTTGAGATTTTTACAAAAAAAAAAAATAAATGGAAAAGGTCAACCTTTAACCGGTTTCGCTGAAAATAAATCAAAAATGGTTAAATCAAAGGAAAATGTCGAATATGTCAAAAATGTCTTTAGTTTACAAAAATAAAATTGAAAATAATGTTTTTTCTTAGTTTATGTATCAAGTTCAACTAATAATAGACTGCCAAAGTTCTTTAATAAAATGCAAAGATGAAAATTTCTTTTCCACTGTGATTTGAATCGCTGGGACGATAAGCACAGCCAATGCAATTTTGTATATTTCAGGAGAACGATGTTCTAATTGATACATGACCGAAACATAAAAAAATACGGAATAAAGGTTTCTATCAGATCTTCGCCGAATTTTTTCTTTTTTTTTAAATAAAGGTTATTTTATGACCTTTTTTGAAAATGGCAACAAATAAGAGTATTTAAGGAACCTTAACACCGTTGAATGAATACCCCTATTATTTTTTTTTTTTTTTTTGGGAATCGTAGAAAACTATCGATACGAGTGTTAGGTACTCATAGGAAAAAATAACTGCTTGAAGCTCACTAGCCAGTTGGTTTCTTTATTTCATCATAATAATCGTACAAAAAAAAAACAACCAAATTTTAACGCGGTTTCTTTGTGTGTTCATATAATATGCAGCTTTGAAAGACCGGTGCTGATACCTCGGTGCGCGAAAAACCGCGAAAAACCAAAATCTACTTTGTGGGGAAATTATTAAACCTTTGGAGTGATTTATTTTAAGAAGTTTTGGACCAACAGAGCTGTGGTTACGCTCAATGATATGCACCATTTACATTTTGAAAGCTAAAATCTGAAAAAAGTCCGAAAATTTCGCGGTTTTTCGCGCACCGAGGTATCAGCACCGGTCTTTCAAAGCTGCAAACTTATTTAAGCTACTGGTGTCTATCCATACAACATCTCAAAAAATCAGTACATTGCAATTAGGTATAACATAGGTACACTTTGCCAAACAATTTAGTTTAAAACTCATTTGGGTTTTGTATGGTTTTTCAAGAGAAACTTTTCGTCGGTCGTTGATTTGACATGAAAAGTTATTTAAAACCATTCAAAATAGTTGAAAAGTTCGTATTAAATGTTTTTCTATGCAATAGACTAAGTCAAATGGCTGTCGCTTCATCCATTCCATCCGTATTTATAAAAATACACATACACAAAATTGCTCACAATGCCATAAATTTTATAATTTGTCATACTTAGTTTATATTAAATCAATCCCTCGAGGTCTGTTTACTTTAAAAGTCTAAAACTAACCCATTATAACGATTTTATCGAAGTTTAAAAACTTGCTTTCAACTAAAAAAGTCAAAAATATAGAAAAAGTGCTAATTTTTGAAAAGGTACATTTCAATCATTTCTTGACTGGAAAACAAATTTTAATTTTTTTTATTGATCTTAGGTTAGAATTTTAGTCAAAAATAATTTTTTAAATTTTTTAACTATCTCAACTTCATAGAAAATTTAATTTTTCGTTTTCTCAGAAATGCAACAATAGATTTGGTAGCACTTTTGGGTGGAGTATTCTTTTATACCAAGGAATCAGATTCAGCAATAAAAACTCTTGAACGAATTTGTTCTATTTATTTCTGGAGCTCCGGTCTATTAAATAGACTATAAACTGAAATTCTTAAAATGCTCAAACGGAAAGGTTTAATAAACCTCCTCTATACAGGGTGTCCCAAAAGTTAACTTCGAAACGAAGACGGTAGATAGGGTGGTGACAGTTATCAGAAAAATAATATATTTTGTGAGTTATGGGTATGGGTAATGTACGAATAACTATAATTGGAGTTTGTGTGAGAGATGAGTCGCACAGGATTTAAAAGGCATGAAGTATTTACCCATGTCCAACGAAGGTGTGAATTATAATACACCCAACCTAAATTTAGTATGGCTGAGTGCCCACCCTAATGTGTCGTCAACATAAAAGAAAAATCACCCGGTTGATGAATTTCCTATCCCCTGTTTATCTGCGCGAAGGTCCACGTGTTTAGAGTAGATTAATTTTAGCAAAATCCATCAGATTCTATCTCACCATTTTAGAAGGAAAATGGTGTAGATTCCGTTCGATGAAAATACTCTTTCTCCAAATTATTAATGTTGGGCCGGTTTGGGCTGGGGACTTTGCGAGTTTTACAAAATAGTTTTTCGCTAACTTTTTTATATTGGAATTGACGGAAAAGGGTTGAATGCGTCCACTGAGCTATTGGTTATCATGTTCACCAATGCACGGGATCGCGTGCGATGGTTGTATCTAGCTGGACGCAAATCTCACCCAATGGGCGAGATGTTGCTGAATGTCCGAAAGAGAACACCACCATGCAAAAAGATCTGAGTAGGATGGCTATATGCCGTAACATCATGGATGAGCTTCACCCGCCATTTTTATGGACACTTTTTAAAAGCCCACCAAACGAATTGGAACAAAAAAAGAAGTTAGCCGAAAATTATTTTTGCGAGTTATTTTTTTTTTTTACGAATTGATTAATTTTGTGAAAAGAAAGAAAAAAGAGATATTAAAGAAAAAGCCCAGTTGGGGATTATAACATTGAAAAAGGAGTGAGCTGATTACTGTCCAGAGGGGAAGAATAAGCTCAGGAGGAAGAGTTTTGTCTAGAAGGAGATCTCAGAGTCAGGAGATAGAATCTGGGGAGTTAAAAAGCTAAGTATAATTTTGGTAGGTATTGTTTTTCAATTTTTTTGATATTAAAAGTGTGGAATTTTGTGGCCCATTTGAGTGGCAATTGTCTTATACCGGTAGGCCTTTGCTACCCGCTAATTTTTCCCGATATTGCGCGACTCGTGACCGTTTCTGCCCTTCAAGCAAGAAACCGGAGTTCGGAAAAGACACTCCGACCTCCGAACGAGAAAAGTGGGGTTGCACTCACACACTTGAAACTTTTTGTGTATGAACACAAAGTCGAAGGAGAAATAGTGGTGAAAAGTGCAAAAAGGAGAAATAAAGAAGGAAAGACAAAGGCAACAAAATGACATAGCGCCATTTTGTTATTTGTTGCATTGTCTCGCGTGTCGTGGCTCGTCATAAATTAATTTTTATTTTTATAATAATGTTAACAAATTGGAATATTTCAACCAAAAATAAAGGTAAGCATTGCTGAAATGTAGCATAGCAATTTTCTTCTAGCAATAATCTTCTCCGGCATTAAACCACCACCAACATTCAACAGCTACATAACTATGCAATCATTTGTTGAATTATATGGAAGGAAGATCAAACACCACTCCAGCCGCTGGCCAGTACAGGATATATCAACAGAAAATTATCAAAATATGTTTTTGTTTGTGAAAATAAAATGAAAAAATTTTAGTGAAAAAAAAAATAAATTGTGTTCTTTTTGTTGGTGCAAATGGCTTCAGGTGCCAAACGTCATTCCTTTTTTCGATTCCTTTTCTGGTAGGCTTTCGCTAATCCGCCTCGGGTCCGACTTTGGCTCCGTTTTCTCGGAATGGAGGTTTTCACCACACCAATACATACATATGCAATCGACTTCGCGGTGATTATAATTTCCATACTAATTTGAGCCGCCTTCGGACCAGTTTCTGATCCGAAGTCGGAATCAGCTCCGCCTCAGGCGGAGCGGATTCGGACCGAGGTCGGACTTGTTTGCTTGAAGGGTGAAACCGTTGAACTTTCGGAAATTAACCCCTGGTGATTTTCCTTTGTGTTCTGTGACACAAAGAATTGTTCTTATTTTCATTGTTTGCTTTTACATTCATCTTTTTTTACATTAATAAATTCAACAATAATTGGCCCACGGCAAAAATAGACGATGGTATTATATACCTACACATATGATACATGGTATCTTTTAATGCTGATTCCAAAAAATCTAAAATCAAGGCAATCTGACGTCTCTGAAAATAGTTATATCTGTTTTTCATCTGTCAACCCATTTTTTTTTATTCATTTTTATTATTCATCAACTTAAAACTATCTTAAAGCTAGACAAAAATTCATAAAAACTAGCCTACTTATCAATTACTTACACTATTCGGTATTCGGCCTATTTTTCTGGTATTCGGTATTCGGCCGAATAGTTTAACTATTCGGCCGAATACCGAATACCAAATGGAGAAGAAAAAAGACTTAAATTATTATACCAAAACGTGTGTTTTATTAAAAAATTGCAATTTTAGTACTCATAATCTACTAAAGGCAAGTTGTGGTGAATGAAAACTATTTGTTCCGCATTTGTTGGTAGTAAACGATTACGTTTATCTTCGTAGACTATAGTCTTTCGCTGTAAACACTTGTCCCAGGAGAAGAAAGGTAGACTTTAGCAAATGTTATCAAAATATGAAATTTTGTATTATATGTTGACCACCACTTGTATGGGTCCGCCGTTCGATCTTGGCGAACAGTCCTCATATATAATTCGATTTTGGATGTCTACCTTTGCAGTAGTAGGTAGTGTGTTCAGACATTTACATATCTTAAACGTAGTTCAGTTATTCATCGTTACGATACGATGTTATTGGGATTTTTTTAAGCCACATCTATTCTTGAGACAAAGTATAAAATTTTTGAAATTACCAACGGTTTTTTCTGAGTTCCTTGGCCGAGTATTCGGCGGCCGAATATTCGGTATTCGGCTGAGGAGCATGGCCGAATATTCGGTGTTCGGCCAAATCAATGTTCGCGGCATCTCTAACTTACAACTAACTTACTGGCCCTATACGGGCACTCTAAGTTATACTTCATTTTTCTTAATACTAATGCCTTTCGGTCTTAAAACTAATTTAATTCAAATGGTATTTCAAGGTTTTATTTTTTCCAAGAAATAATTTATAACAAACTTGGATTCTGATAATTTTTTTTGTTTATTTTAAAACTTAAAAACTAATTAAAACTACTTAAACTACTTAAAAACTAATTAAAACTACTTAAAGTACTTAAAACTACTTAAAAACTAGAACAGCCACAGCAAGCAATTTTGTGATTTTTATATTTTTTCGTATTTTTTCGGTTTTTTTTTTAAATTTTGTTGTATTTTTTTTTGTGCCACCCTGACTGTCCCTACTTAAAACTTAACACCTAAAACTATGTAAGCCGGCCAAGGCATGAAAACAAAGACCACTTTAACGATTTACACTATTATGAAGCCAGCAAAATTGGTTCTCCTGCCTTACCCTATCTCTTCGGTCCCGATCGGACATAGTCCTACTGAACCGAAGACGCCCTTCTCCGCCTAGTGCGAGGATGTTCCCGTCATACAGCAGTCGCCTTTCCACGGTTCTTCGCCCGACGCACACTGGGGAAATTTGTATGGGAGTGCGGAAAAAATTAAATAAAAACTGAACCACTGAATAGATTTGGATGAAATTTTCAGGGATGACAGTTTTCGTCGTAAGAAATTATTATTATTCATTTCCGCCCACTGCCACGCCCTTTTAAAAAAAATTGTGAGAGTAATAAAGAATTCCGATTCTCAATTTACTTGTAGGTACTTATAGCATTTTTTTTTTTTAATCTTTTTGTATTATTGGAACCACCTCACCGATTTTAAATACATTAAATGGAAAAGAATAACTCATAGTAGGTACTGTTGTCGAGGTCCACGTCCACGCAAAATAAAAAACCCAAATTATAGTTAAAAATTATTAAAAAAAAAACATTTTTTTCATTTTTTATACAAATTTTTCAAAAGTTTATTCTTTTAAGAGAGCCATTTTTTCCTCAATTAAATGACTCTGATTCTTCTTAATAAAGGAATGGGTCAGATGATCTGTATTTTTCAATAATAATTTCAATTTAAATCTTGAGACATTCCATTAGATTTCTGCTTAGATCTTCGCATGAAATGCTTAAAATTCCCATTATTAATAAAATGTATAATAATAAGACGCATAATCCCTTTTCACTCGTTTTTAATTTGAATAGTTTTCAATATATTATGTACATACATTTCAGTTACATATAATGATAAGAATTACATATAAGGATAAGAATTTCAAGCTTGCAGCCAAAACAACAAAAATCTGACAAAAAGGAGATTTTTTACTTTTCAATTTTCTCAAAAACTAGAAGGCATAGAAACATATGGTTTTCAGTGCTTGGTAAGGAATTAATTAAGGCAGTGTTCTTCATTATTCAAATTGAATTCAAATCCCCAGCCTTGTCAACAATAGTATTGGATATGTTTTTTTAATTTTTTTTTCAAAATTTTGACTTTGAAATCGATTATTTCAAAAACAATTCACTTAGGTAAAGAACTTAATTTAAAAACTCAAATTAAGCCTAATATTTTGGCTTTTAAAAAAAATGTCATTTATAACTGTAAGTTTTACCATTGATTTTTAATATTTTTTTGTTATTTTAAGTATAAGTAATTTTTAAGAAAATGATTTTTGCGACCAAATGAAGTTTTCAATTGCCAATAAAAAACGCAGTGGCACCTGGTGGCACCCAAATTTGGCCTTCATCGAAAGGGAATTTCATAAGGAAAAAGTTTTTAATAGTCTCTAACTGTAGGCAAGTGTAGCTAAAATTATATATACAAAAATATGAAAAAATGAAGCCATTTTTTTCTCTTTTCTTTAAATAATTATATAAAATAATTAACATCTTTAAAATTAATAATTTCTTCGATTTACAATAGACAAATGATGGCTTCTTTACGGAAAAATAAAAGTGTATGATTCGGCTCAAGCTAAAAAAAATTACAAAGCTTTAATTTGAGGGTATTTTCACTTCGTTTTTTATACTTTCAACAACTTGTCCCTTTACAAAGCTCTAAAAAGTAAACTACAAGTCCGATTTTAGTAATTCTTTCTGATTTTGATTCAGATTTTATTCTAGAATTAAGAAATACTATTGAAATATTCTCCGAGGAACTTTAAATTTTGGACTTTTTTCCGCAAAATCCCCAGTGTGCGACGTGGTAGATTAGCGGAACTGTCAATCTATCCTGTACAAGCCCCCGACTATATAAATAGACGAATGCCTCAGGCGGAATATAGCCGCTTAAACACACACTCTTGAAGTATTCGTCGTAAGGGTAGTAAGCCCCAAAAATGTCGCTATTTGAAGAAGCCATCGCTCTTGAAACGTTGCCACGAACAAGCTTCAGCATAAAGTTATCAATTCTATTTATGTTGACCCTATTGTATAAAACCTCATTGGAATAGTAATGCGTAATCAGATTCGAATAGTAATGTGTAATCAGATTCGGGTGTTCTGTGCAGACCAAGGCAACGTCTAAGACACTGCCTCTAAAACACCCGAAACTTTTCCATTTCAGATGAAGCAACGTTGAACCATACAGGGTATCCATAGACAATTATCGGCCGGATGAGGGCCATGTAGCAAATCAACTTAACCCTGGTGTCAAGCCGACTGCTATAAAACAGCCGTTTCGTCAGGGCAAAGGACCCCCTAGCCCTGGCCAGAGCAGCATCCATATGTCTATTGAAATATAGATATTGATCTAGCCAGATGCCAAGATACTTTACTACACTTTTACTTGGCAGTGGATTCCGTCTAAAAATCTTATTAATGTGCGGAAACATACTCGGGTCGCTAGAATTAACGGCCCGATTTTTTTTGTCCCAATACAGATTAATAGACAACCTATAATTTTCTTTGACCAACTGGTTGATGTTTTTGATCGACGACTTCAGTGTTCTAATCTCCAGATCGTGTGGGTCGGTAAATCGCTGGTATAAACGTTTAAGTCTTGTCAAAAGTCCGCTTTTTTGTCTGTGGAGTGCGTCAATAGTCGCATTTCGGTAAATGTTATTTTGGTCACGTTCTTTGTATTTAGGTATCGTTCTGTCCATAGTTTGTAGGTATCGTCCATCTGTTGGAGATGACCATCAATCTCACTGTTTGACAGATTTTCGTCGTTTGTATTGCGGCGGCGAGTCCGCAGTGGTCGCTGTCGTACTCAATTGTACGAAGGCAGTTTCTTGGGTGTTGGCCCACAGAGTCTGTTATTGTCAGTCTCGAGTCTAGATGCAATACATCCAGAAAAGAACCGCTTCTTGGAAACGATGGCCTTTCAGTAGCCAGCAGATCAACCCTATATTCAATATTGTTTTGACTCATCCAATTATACAGATGATTACCTCGGTGATTCTGTATTTGATTTCCCCAATCTTGGTGTTTGGCGTTCAGATCACCGGCCATGAGGATATAGTTTTCCTCCAAATTCAGTCGTAGGACTTGAAAAACTTTTTCGAGTTCTGCCGTAAAGTCAGTTGGTTGAGGTGCTTCTGGCGCATTAGCTGCGATTGCATACACCCGCTTTCCATGTTGGAGAGGTGTGCACACCTCAAGCGATCAAAATTTTCGCACTTCACTATTGTATATCACTTTATAACTAATGCCTTTACGTATGAAGATTGCAACACCGCCCCCTTGAATGGAGTCGGGTCGGTGTCTTCTTACGATATTATAATTAATATTTGTCAGTTTATGTTTCTGGTTTAGCTTAGTTTCGCTAGCCATAAACACATCGGGACATAGATCTTTCAACAATTGGAAAAGGTTAGCTCTGCCTTCGACCCTAATCAGTGAATTTACATTCACAGCTAGGATCCTAAGGGGCCTGTCTGACAGCGCGCCCATTACGACCTAGGTTGCGTTAAGCTAGGCAGTTGAGTGTAGATATGATCTACCCTCACTATCTGCTCCCTTATCTGGCTTTGAAGCCCTGCTAACTGTGCTTGAATGCTCAGTAACAAGCACAAAACATCTGATTCTGCCGCAGGTGTTTTAGGCACGGGTGCCTGTTGGGCAACCTTCTGTGTGGCCTTGCCCTTTGCGCCATTTGGGCGAAAGAGATGCTTGAGTTGACGATAGGAGCACGCCCTTCTGGACGTTTTTCTACGACAGCCTGCTTCGCCGTTTTTTGCTGCTTCATTTGCTGAAACCTCGGACAGCCCCGATAATGAGCAGGGTGCCCAACGCTTCCGCAGACTGCGCATTTTAGCTGGGCCTTATCTTAGACCCGTTCCTCTCCGAGTTTACACTCCCCCTTGTTGTGGTTCTCTCCACACTTTACACAACGCGACTGCATTTAGCAGTTGGCTGCGGCATGGCCGAACCTTTGGCAGCGCACGCATTGAAGCATGTCACCGCACCTTTTTAATTTATCCCATGTGACAACCTAGTTGTTGAGGACGGTGATACTCCTCAAACAATCCAGTTTGCTGTTGGGTGAGAGCTGAACTAAAAATATCGGCAGTTTCCTTTTCTCCGGCCTGGACAAAGCCGTTTGGAATGGCTTGACACTGATGATCTCGAGATCATCACTCGCTTTGCGGCAGAGCTCATCATAGAGCGCCTGGGGTTCCGTGCAGGAATCTATGCCCTTTAGAAGGACCGTTTGGTAAAACTGAAGTACTCAGTGGTGGCCTCTTTTAATAATATTTTAATTTTTTTATGATTCTCCACTGTATTGCAGTGGATAGCATGTCTATTATTACTTAAACGTCTAATAAAAAAGTTTTTGCCTATGGCCGACTTACATAATTTTATGGTGTCTTCAAGCTCCATTTTGTAAACATTGATGGGAGGCACATTCACTTTCTTTGGATTTTTTGTCTGTGGCTGCTGCTGGTGTCCTCTTTGCTGCTGCTGCTCGTGGGCCTGCTGCTGATGATTCCGCTCCTGCTGCTTGCTTCCACTAGGCTTGTCTGCTGCTTGTTGTTGTTGCTGTATGTTTTGCGGTTTTGGTTGTTGTTTTTGTTGTTGCTGCTGTGGCAGTTCTTGTTGTTGCACTGACACTTGTGCTGGCAACTGTTGTTGTTTTTGTGCGACTTGTACTGGCAATTTTAGTTGTTGCCTCTGTTGCTGCTGTTGTTGTCGCTGGGTTTGAGGGTCTTCTTTTTGCTGCAGTCGAAGCTGCTCTAGTTGTTGTTGTTGTTTTTGCTCCGCTGCTTTGGCTGCTTAGCGACTTCCTTGTCGGCGAGCTCTTGTTTTTCTTTGGCTCTGCGAGCTTGTTGCTTTTCTTTCATGAGCTGGATCAAGGGCACAAATTCTTTTTTGAGGGCATCCATTTTCCTCTCAAAATCATTAATTTTGTTTTGTAGGGTCTGCTACTCCTCTTCGTCTTCGTCTGATGACGGCTCTGACGATGTCAGACCAGGCATATTGTTACTGTCACCAGAAATGAAATGCCTTTTTTCCCCGTCGGACATGTAACTTACATCATCATCTTCCTGATGTGGCTTCATCTGTTGATGAATTTTAGCTGCCGCTTGAACCTTCGCTGTACGCACCGTTTCCTCCTCTTCAGCTGGCAGCTCAGCTGAAGAGTTTTCAGAACGACGCTTCGGCAGGTTATTTAGGCTCGGCTTCGCAGAGCTGCGTCTCCTCTTATGCCCCATATCAGCTGTTGTTGCCGTTGGCTTGATTGCCGTTGATTGCTTTTTTTTTGTGCTGTAGCTGGATCACCTTTCGATGTCCCCGCTAAATCACCCGATTGCATAAGCTTTAATTCAAGCGAATGATATTTATTTGTTTACAAAAAAACCTCCAAATAAACTTGCACTCAGCTGGGAATCGAACGCCGTTCCTGCTTAAACTGCTTAAAACTACTTAAAAACTAGAACAGCCACAGCAAGCAATTTTGTATTTTTTATTTTTTTTTTTTTATTTTTTTTTTACTTTTTTTTTGTATTTTTGTTTTTTTTTTTATTTTTTTTTTTATTTTTTGTATTTTTTTTGTGCCACTCCGACTGTCCCTACTTAAAACTAAACACCTAAAACTATGTAAGCCGGCCAAGGCATAGAAAAACAAAGACCACTTTAACATATCAAATAAAACTACATATTACTAAGCTACCAAAACTGGTTCTCCTGCTTTACCCTATCTCTTCGGTCCCGATCGGACACAGTCCTACTGAACCGAAGACGCCCTTCTCCGCCTATTGCGAGGATGTTCCCGTCATACAGCAGTCGCCTGTCCACGGTTCTTCGCCCGACGTGGTAGATTAGCGGAACTGCCAATCTATCCTGTACAAGCCCCGACTATCTAAATAGACGAATACCTCAGGCGGAATATAGCCGCTTAAACACACACTCTTGAAGTATTCGTCGTAAGGGTAGTAAGCCCCAAAAATGTCGCTATTTGAAGAAGCCATCGCTCTTGAAACGTGGCCACGAACAAGCTTCAGCATAAAGTTATCAATTCTATTTATGTTGGCCCTATTGTATAAAACCTCATTGGAGTAATAATGCGTGTAATCAGATTCAGGTGTTCTGTGCAGACCAAGGCATGAACTAAGACACTGCCTCTCAGGCACCCGAAACTTTTCCATTTGAGATGGAGCAACGTTGAACCACACAGGGCATCCATACTGCCGTGCTAAGCAAAAAGGGCGTATGAGCCAAAAATCAAAAAATGAGTTTGTGGCATATTTGAAAACGTTAAGCAGCACCTTATTTTTGGGTGAGATAAAAAAAATCGCATTTCCAACTTAAAATAGCCCAAAACCGCAAATGAAAAAGGGCGCATATCCATTTTCTATCATGATACTAAGCAAAAAGGGCGTATGAACCATTTACTAAGCAAAAAAGGCACATAAGCCATAATTCTTTGCGTATGAGTCCATTTTTACTTAGTACATCACAACTTTGTTGGTTCATGCGCCTTTTTACTTAAAATCAGTAACTTTAATTTAAAAATTAAGAAAAATTTTCAAAATTATTAATTTCGGTTTTTTTTTTTTTTTTTTGGAAATCAAATTTTTCAAAAGGGGTAAAATTTTGTTTAAATATGTAGATTAATTCGTTTTAGAAAAATTTTGAAAATTTCTACACACAAAATATATATAAAACAACGAACCATTTAAAAAGTAGAAGTAACTTTGAATACTTTTTTTGGATTTAATATATGTATGTATGTAAAATAAACAATAAAATATAAAAATAATTATGTCAGCCGAATCTTTTCACCATCAGGTACCTATTTAAATTTTATAAATGACCACTTGACAATTGTGTAAATTCTGTGTCATAAAAATATTTTTTAGAAATGTCAAGTTGTGCGATTATAAAAAAATTGTGATAGATAGATTTAACAGATTAACGACAAAGTAAAGCAGAAAAAACCGGTCATAATTTGAAGCATCCCATAAAAGTTTTCTGAAAGCAAATGTCATAAAATATGAGATCAAAATGCCTGTCGCGAAATAAATTCCCCAAGGTATCTCGTTAACCAGAAAAACAGATCTTATCCAAAAAATAAGCCAGATTTTACCAGAAAACTAAACTAATATCTGGAAAATGACTGAGATACATTAGCGAAAAAATTAAACAATTTAGTAAAATGCTAAATCATTTTCAGGGCGTAGGTTTCCAGAAACACTAAAATTCATTTATCTCAAAACTACAAAAATGGATATGCGCCCTTTTTGCTTAGCACGACAGCATAGACAATCATCGGCCAGATGAGGGCCATGTAACAAATCACCTTAACCCTGGTGTCAAGCCGACTGCTATAAAACAGCCGTTTCGTCAGGGCAAAAGACCCCGTAGAGCAGCATCCATATGTCTATTGAAATATAGATATTGATCTAGCCAGATACCAAGGTACTTTACTACACTTTTACTCGGCAGTGGATGTCCGTGTGGTCCAGCCATCGCCAGCTTCCGCCAGTTCCTTCGCGTATCCCCTGAAGCCCTAGCCAAAGGAGTCCTAAATAGAATCGTTTCTGATTTCTGAAAGTTAATTTTCAACTTCCAGTCATCACAATATCGCTGAATTTTGTCAAAGTCACGTTGCAAGAGAATTCTGATGACCTTTTGGAGCTGTTCTGTACGCAATTAGATCGTCGGCATACGCAATTGCCTGAGTTAGACTTCGTATCAGATCGCTGCAGCGCTAATGTAAATACTAAAGAGAATCGGTGCTCCCTGTTGAAGACCATTTTTAATATTAAAAACTCCAGTAGAAGTTACATTGCCACTTTTGACAACAAACGTTCTACCATTGAGCATGTCATAAAGCATATATAAAAGTGGTTTACTTATACCTAGTCTTGTTAATTTAAGATAGAGACCTTCTAACCAAACGCTGTCGAAAGCTTTTTCCAAATCAACAAGACAGGCACCCGTGCACTGTTTTTTAGATTTGTTCCACTGAATATCATTAATATCATTAATAGTGTCATGTCCTGCCTTAGACCCAAATTGATTATCCGGTATGATATTGCTGTCCTAAGCCCACTGAGACAGAGCCCTATTGATAACTTTTTCAAATACCTTGCTAATACTTGGAAGGAGACTTATCGACCTTTTCGGTAGAGGATGTACCACCGCTGTTTTCCAACCCTTTGGATAATATGCATTATTTAAAGCGTTGTTGAAGAGTGGCATAAATGTCAATATCTTCTTGCGGTAGATGTCGTAGTACAATATTGGATATACCATCGACTCCTGCTGATTCCTTTTTCTTTAATGAATCGAAGATGAGCTTGAGGTCTACCTTCGTGACTAACAGGGTGTTAACCCCAGCATGCTCAGCGATGATGGCGTTTGCCAAGTGCTCTTCATTAAACCCGGTAAAACCGCGATTCTCAGATCGCCATTGCGTAATAGCATTACGTAGATAGAAGTGATGAAGGAGGGCCCTGTTTTCCAGGTCATGGTTCGGGTTAATGCTAGCATTTACCTTGTACACTTGCTGGAAGGCAGCTCCCACCGCCTCCACTTTCTTTTGCGGATCTTCGATTATAAAGAGGTCGTCGTACAAGATGGCTTCCCCTGGATTTATGCCTGCTGTCAGAAGTACGTCTCTGTTTTCCACAGTTCTCTGGAGTTTAAGACACGGAAGCTCGTTTTGATCATTCCGTCTGAAAATTTTATTAATCTGCGGAAGCATACTCGGGTCGCTAGAATTAACGGCCCTAATTTTTTTGTCCCAATACAGATTAATAGACAACCTATAATTTTCATTGATCAACTGGTTGATGTTTTTGATCGACGACTTCAGTGTTCCAATCTCCAGATCGTGTGGGTCGTAAAATCGCCGGTATAAACGTTTAAGTCTTGTCAATAGTCCGCTTTTTTGTCTGTGGAGTGCGTCAATAGTCGCGTTTCGGTAAACGTTATTTTGGTCGTGTTCTTTGTATTTAGGTATCGTTCTGTTCATCGTTTGTAAGATGGTATCGTCCATCTGTTGGAGATAACTATCGATCTCACTGTTCGACAGATTTCTGTCGTTTGGAGGGGCTATGTTGTTCGATCGCAGTTCTCTTGCTAAGGCGTTGGTGAAGCGTGGCCAGCGCATCTTACCGTAGTTGTAAGAATGCTCCGGTACATACTCCTCCAATTCCACAAGCTCGTTCGGAAGCTGTATTGCGGCGGCGAGTCCGCAGTGGTCGCTGTCGTACTCAATTGTACGAATACAAAGGCAGTTTCTTGGGTTTCATTTTATGGTGTCTTCTAGCTCCATTTTGTAAACATTGATGGGTGGCACATTCTCTTTCTTTGGATTGTTTGTCTGTGGCTGCTGCTGGTGTCCTCTCTGCTGCTGCTGCTCCTGGGCCTGCTGCTGATGAGTGCGCTCCTGCTGCTTACTTCCACTGGGCTTGTTAGCATCTGGTGCTTGCTGTTGTTGTTGCTGCTATGTTTTTGCTATTGCTGTTGCTGCTGTGGCTGTGCATTTTATTTTTGCTGCACCTGTGCCAGTGATTTTTGATTTTGCTGCTCTGGCACTTGTACAGGCAGCTGTTGTTGTTGTTGTTGTTGTGCATCTTGTGCTGGCAATTGTTGTTGTCGTTGCCGCTGTTGCTGTTGTTTGGCTTGCTGTTTTGGCTGTTGCTTTTGTTGTTGTTGCTGATTTTGCAACTCTAATTTTTGAGCCAGTTGTTGTTGTTGTTGCTCCACTGCTTTGGCCGCTTTAGCAGCTTCCTTATCGGCGAGCTCTTTTTTTTCGTTCGCTCGGCGCGTCTTCTGCTTTGCCTTCAGCATCTCTATAATGGGTGCTACTAGTGCTTTCAGGCGCTCCATTTGCTCCTCAAAATCTTCGTTTTCTTGTGGCGGCTCTGATACAAGATCCGCAAATGAGTTACTGTCGCCAGTATAGTGCCCCTCCCTCCTTCAGATTCATAGCCAAATTCGAGGAATTTTAGACTATACAAATTAGCAATTAATTAGCTGCAATTAATGAGATACATTTTTTTTTGATTCCGCCACAAAGTGTCCGCCAAAGTAAGGGACGTAAATTCCTCGTCTGTTGGCAGGGCATTTTGTTGTTGTTCACGTATAGCTGCTAAACTTGCTGTAGATGTTCGCGCCGCACATAGGAGTATTCTGGTCGAAAAGCTGGACCAAAGTCGATTTTCTAAAAATCAAAATTTTGAATTAAAGTTTTTACAAAGTGGATGCTAAATATACATGGGATCATATGATGCACTTCTTTTTTTTGTGGTAAAGTGTTTGGTGTGTCAAAACAAGTTCAAAGTCAGCTGTTTATTTTCTGGAATTTTTTTTGTAATTTTTGCCGATTTGGTGAGTATATTTAGAGATTGATTGTGAGCAAGTGTGCTTTTAAACATTAAATTTTCATATGAAAAATACAATTGCAGGTATTGAATAATAATTAAAGAGTAGTTATGGAAATATTAAATTTTTTTTGTTTGAGTAAATGACAGTGGGAAAAGAGTCTGCCACATATAGATATTTTTATTACTTTTTTAGTCTAAGTGTTTTGTTATAGTATTCCCTCCTATTCTGCTTCGATACATAGATTTATGATAACTTTGACTATTCTTTAAATTTAATATCAAAAAATTGGTTGCGATTAACAATATAATTTGCGAGTGAAATTTTCACTTTTAGAAAAATCACTCATACGCCCTACGTTTAATTTTAACTGGTTGTTAACATTTTCCGGAAATTTTTTTATTGATATT
This sequence comes from Episyrphus balteatus, assembly GCF_945859705.1. Classification (NCBI taxonomy): domain Eukaryota; kingdom Metazoa; phylum Arthropoda; class Insecta; order Diptera; family Syrphidae; genus Episyrphus; species Episyrphus balteatus. The sequence goes on from NC_079135.1 coordinate 60,276,667, forward strand.
AATGCATTTGGATTCACTAAGCCTAAAAATCACAATGGTTCCATTCTAGAAGGTCTAATATTTAAGATATTTAATTTTTTCACATTTTGGGTGTATTAATTTTCATACTATTTTTTTTTAAGTTTTTCTTCTCACAATCGTTTTTAAAGTTTTGCTGAAAAAAAATTATTTCCTTGCATAAATAATAATTTTTAGCAAAAATAATTAGTTTTACTTCAAAAAATAATTTTGTCTATTTATTTATTTATTTATTTCAATTCGTTAAATACTAACGTGAATATACTTATACATTTATACATAATACTTAAATCTAAATTTATTACTCTAAGCTATTGAAAAACATAGTTTTGAACTTAATGCATTTAAAATTGTCATTAACAGACTCGATACAAAAATAAAGTTTATTGAATATTGTTATCAATTGATTGAGGGGGCTATTTGCACCATAGTTCGATCTACTAAAAATAAGGCACAATGGTTGGCGTAACCTTATACTTGTGCGACTGTAACTGAAATTTAACCGACTTAGAACCGATGGGGATGATATTGACCCATTAATAATTCCAACAATAAAACAAAACTGCAAATACTTTCTATGTGAAAGAAGATTAATTAATCTTAGTCTTTGAGAGTAAGGGGGAAGTAAATTATCATGTGACCAAGGAAGAAAACGAAGACAGAAACGCGAAAACCTTCTCTGAATTGATTCAAGTCTTGTTATATGAGTGGCATAGTAAGGTGACCACACTACACAGCTATATTCGAGTATTGGTCTCATAAAAGAAACAAAGAGCAGTTTTAGAACATAAAGGTCGCGGAAATCGCGACCAAATCTCTTTATAAATCCTAGCATTTTATTAGCTTTTTTAATACTGTAGTTTAAATGATGATGATGAAATGACATTAAGAACAAGACGATTTTTATTGCACCATTCCCTAAATAAAATTAAGTCTTCTTGTAACAGTAAACAGTCAGAAGTACATTTAATACTTTTGAAAAGTTTAATGTCATCAGCATAAATAAGGACGGACGAATTTTTAATGATCGAAACCAAGTCATTTATGAATAAAATAAATAAAATTGGACCTAAATGGCTGCCCTGAGGGACACCAGAGTTGACAATAAATTGGTTCGAACACATATTACGAAATACTACACTATAAAGCCTATTTTTTAGATACGAGGATATCCAATTTAAAAAACTATTATTTAATCCAAGATTGCTTAATTTTAAAATTAATGTTTTATGACACAGTTTGTCAAAGGCTTTACTAAAGTCAGTGAATACACAATCGACTTGAACACGTTTTTCAAAAACATCTAAACAAAAGGACGTGAAGTTAAATAAATTAGTAACGATAGACTTTTTTTTTGACGAATCCATGTTGTTGATCACAAATAATTGACGTACAGTGAAAGGTAAGTACATTACATACAATTGACTCAAACAGTTTTGGTATCACAGATAATTTAGCTATAGGTCGGTAGTTCATTATTTCGTTTTTAGGACCTTTCTTGTGCACAGGAATAATGAATGCACTTTTCCAGATATTAGGAAAAAGAAAACTTTCTAAAGACTTATTAAATAGAACACATAACGGATATGACAAATAAGAAACACATTTTTTTAAAATAGAAGATGGCACACCATCAGGGCCTGGACTGAAACACTCATCCAGTTTTAATATACTTTGTGCTACGGTATCTTCGCTTATTTCAAAATTAATAGAATTTAAGTGAGGCAAATTCACCTCAGCTGAAGAAAAGTAATACGGGTTCTCTGAGTTTGAATCTTCGAAAGCTTCTTTAAAGAAGCTTGCAAACATATTTGAGATTGTCTGGGGTTCATGACTAGTTGACGATGAATTTTTCATAGAGTTTGGGTAGCCGCTAGTTTTTTTCTTACAATTAACAAATTTCCAAAAATTATCAGGATTTGATTTGAGATCAATTTTAGAGATGTAATTTTCGTATAAAGAATTAGAGTGCTCTGCAAATAATTGTTTTATAATTAAGAATGTTTCAAGATCTTCATCGGTTCTTGTACTATTATATTTTACCCAGGCTTTGTTTCTTTTATTTTTTAAGTTTTTAAGATGTAAATCAAACCATGGTGGAACATTAGATTTGCCACGTCCTCTTTTAAGTGGAATTGTCTTACAAAAACAGTCAAAGAGTGTATTATAAAAAAGGTTACACATATCATCAATATCGCAATTAGAAAATAATTGATTCCAGTCAATGGTACATAATAAGTTAAAAAGTTCTATATAATTACATTTACTAAAATTAAATTCAAGTTCGTTTATAGAGTTATGGTGAGGAGAAGATAAGTTAAGATTAAGCGCAATATCTAATGCGGGATGATGTCGATCTTCGTCAGTTAGCTTAACAGTCGAGGCAATGACTGCAGTTTCGGCGCTAACGGTATCACAGAAAAATATTAAGTCTAGTGTTCTTCCTAAACTATTAGTCACTCCGTTAAACTGGCTTAGTCCACATGACGACATACCATCAATTAATGAAGTTTCAGTTGAGCTCGAGGCATTTACGGGAACGTAGAAGTTATCGTCATGAATTTTAACCCAATCAAGGTTTGGTAGGTTAAAGTCACCTACAATCAAAATTTCATCTTCAGGTTCCAAAAGCACATAGATACTTTCTATGCAGTCATTCAATTTTTCATAAATTTCTGTATTAGAATTCGGAGGAATGTAAGCTGCTATAATGAATAAATTTCCAGAGTCAAGTTGAATTTTCATGCCCAAAGCTTCAATATTGGCTGATCTAAAGTCATTGATCACGCATCCAATAAGTGAGTTTTTTATTGCAAAAAGTATTCCACCTCCTACAGTGTTGGAATCGTCCAAATGGTGACGATCACGTCTAAAGACTTGATAGGAGGTATCCAAAAGCTCAGAGTCGAGAATAGAATTGAATCATTTATTTGCAAAACATGATAAGTCCACTTTTTTTCAAAATTCGTTTTTTTGACTAAATTTGTACTCTAGGGATAACCACGTCTGTTTTTAAAATATGAAGTATCTACTCCATCTATATCCGATTTTACAGCTACGCGAAATATTTTGTTAGTATCAAAAACAGAATAAGTCCCGGACTTATCATCTTTTGAAAATAAACAACAGCTTCTTTTTGTGTAAATGGTTACCTATTAGATTAATGGCTGAAAATCTTAAGTTTAAAGCTATTTTAAAGTTAAATAAGCAGTCCGGACATTGTATTTTATTCTCAAATACAATTGTTTGATAGACTGGGGCTAAAAGCAAAATTGCATATCCATTTAAAAACTAATTTCACATCCGTTTATTTTCGAAGTATGATAAGTCCAAAAGCGTTTTTATTTTTTATCTTTTGAGCTATCGCTCCAAAAATTAAAAACGAAACGGTATTTTGTAGCTAGGCAAGAGTTCTACAGAATATATTTTTTATAAATTTTTCTACGCATATCAAAAGAAAATAGAACGTTTTTTTCTTCTCCTGAAAAATTTAAAATCATGGACTTATCATGTTTTGCAAATAAATGATTCAATTATTCAGCCAAGTTTCAGTCAGTATAATGACATCGTGAGGAAGATTGTTTGCATTTTTGTAGATCTTATTGGTCTTTGTCCGAAGTCCATTTACATTTTGGGAATATATTAATATCTGATTAAGAGTGGGTGTCCCCGAATGACGAACTCAGACTTCATGTAAATGAGTTTGTGTGTATTAGTGACCTTTGTGAAGTTTGTTTTGAAAAATTATACAAATGAGGTAATTGAGAAGCAGAATAGTTGTGCGCGATTTCACAGAAAAAGACAATTTCATCTATAAAGTCAAATTCGAAAATTTAGATTTTTGTATTATAATGCGAATAACATTACAGACTGCCTGTCTTTCCAAATTTTGTTTTCATAGAAAAAAATATATCCATACAGTTGCTCAGAAGAATACCTAACATGCAACATCATAAATTTATGAAAGAGATAAATAAACCAGTTTAAAAAAAAAAAACAAGAATACAAAAAAAACTCGTTTATCCTATTCCATATACCTACCACGCAACACCAGATACCATACATTGCAAACGTGCGAGAGATCCATTTCCTGTATCCTCTCATTTTCGCGAAAAAAATACAACAACACTTTGCTTGCACTTAGCCTGGCGCCAATCCTTTTTTATGGAAAAACCTATGTACAAACAATATGTAGAATGCAGATACCTAAGTTCATCTTATTCTTTATACCACCAAACAACCACTCGACAGAGCGAGTGCGAGAGAGATCATGTAGAAACAAAATAGAAGATAATAAAGAGAGAGATACAACTAGCGCCAGCGGAATTTGTTTGAACTACAAATTCCAATACATACGCATTCCATGAATTTCTGAGGAAAAAAATGGAAAGTAGACTCTTTTTCAAAAATTAATTGTAAGAAAACTATTATAGCAATTCTTATTTTCTAACTTGATATTGATAGAAAAAATAATGAAAAAAAATAAAAAAAATATAACAAAAAATCTAAAAATTCTGGTTTCATAGTACAGTTAATTGTTTTTGGGACTACTTAAAAAGCGATTGGAGGGTTACAAAATAATATTTTCCAACAAAATATAGTTTTACTCCATAGTCCATAAACTAAGCTTTTAAATAAAATAAAAATCAAAATCATACTTTGAAAAACAAAGAAATTAAACCACTTTTTTTTTAAAAGTTAAGAAAAAATGACTTTTTAGTATTTTTTTGTTGTTTAAGACCTTAAAACTTAATATAAATTTCTTAAACTAATCAATGTGTTAGTATTTGAGTTGAGGTACTTATTTCTTTTTATTTCGATGAATTTTATCAATAATTGCAGAAGTTATACATACTGCAGACTAAACCCCTAGTCCTAGAAAAATGGTTTATACCTTTTTGAAAAGGGTGTTTAATATAAAAAAGAACCTCATCAATTTTTTTTTAATCTAATGCAAAATAAAAACAGGAATAGAAAGGCGGGAGGAGTTTTGGTTGCGATTCGAACTTCTTTGTCATGCAAATAAATAAAATTAGAATCATATTCCTCTGCTTCTAGTCAGGATATTGATCAACTAATAATTTGTGTACATTTAGATGAATCTGAACTTTATGTTCTAGCAAGCTATATACCGCCTAAGAGCTCATTAGAGTTTTATAATTTACATTTGCTCAATTCTAAAATAATCTTAGATAATTTAAATAACTCCCAGCATATTGTTTTCGCTGGAGATTTTAATATTGGATTTTAGACTCCGAAGAAATATATTTAATTCCTTTCGATTTAACAACCGAAATTGAATCATCTATTGTTGATTTCTTGAGTCAATACGATTTAATACAAATTAAATCTCTACAAAATGATTTAAGTCGCATTCTTGATTTAATATTTGTGGATAAAGAATTTAATTTTTGTATACAAAAATCTGAATTTCCTGTAGAATATAATTCGGTTCATCATTTTGCAATTGAAGGAAAGTTGTTGTTTTATAAATATTTAAAAATCAAAATGCTAAGTTTGATTCAATGGTAGATTATTTGTCATGTATTTCATGGCAAAATGTTTTAACCGCTTCTGATTTAAAAAATGATTACGCTATCTTTACATCAATTTTAAAAAACGCGAAAAAAAAACTTTTAAAAAGAATTCTAATCCTACCTGCTTTAATAGAAGGTTAAGCAATTTGAAGAACCAAAAAAAAACAAAGCACATAAAGCTTACAAGAAAAATAAAGAAAATCTAAGTCTTCGTGCAACTTATTTGAACTGCCAACGTAATTTTAAATACTTGAATAAATTTTTGTATCAAAACTATATACTTTCAATTGAAAGTGATCTTAAATGTAACAGTAAGCGTTTCTGGAGTTTTATAAATCTTAAACGAAAATCATATGGATTACCTAGTTGTATGAAGTATTTAAGCACTACATCTAGTGAAGTATCGGATATTTGCAATTTGTTTGCGAAATATTTTCAATCAGTGCATTCTACAGAATCGCTGACAAACCAAGATTTGCCTAGGGTTAGTCAATGTGTTCATATTGGATCACTTATATTTAGCAAAGATGAAGTAGAAGAAGCTTTATTAAGTCTAGATCTTAATAAGAGTGATGGGCCTGATAACATTCCTCCTTCACTGAAAATAATAAATTTTGTAAAATTACGAAAATCGTTTCATACACTACATTTTCGTTGACTCAACGAAACTTTCGTTGGCTCAACGAAAATATGTAATTTTTCGTAATATGAAAACCTTCATGTTCATTCATACAGAGCACGCTGTATTTTCCTTTCTTGTGAGCATTTCAGTAGTCGAAGTCACAGATCAGATCACAGTTTAAATGCAAATCTCAAAATAGGAAGACGTGCGCGGAATAAATGAAAAAAAAAAATCGTAAGTGAAAAAGTTAATATTGATATTTAAAAGAAACAAACAAACAAACAAACAATAAGAAACAAAATTAAAATTAAAATTCAACGTACAAATGGCCGGATGATAGAAAACGAATAGGGATCACAAGGCAGTGGCGTAGATAGGGGGGGATCAGGGGGATATACCCCCCCCCCCATTGGGATCGATAAATGTGCAGTATAAACAGTCATGAATAAATAAGTTGAAGAAGCGCACTTTGAAAAAAACGCTATGGATTTCGAGTTCTTGATTAGCTTAAAGGTTATAAATATGGTTTACCAACTTTCGTTGCCATTAAGTCGGTGTTTCAAAGAGTGAATTTAGACTTGGTCCAAGCAATGGAGCTCCCTAAAGATTTCAGGGATCAACTAAAAATTAAACGGGCAGAAGACGACTCATTTTCGAAAGTTTTTTGTATATGGGAAAAATTAGCTGAAATCCTTGACATAGGCGTTAAACATAAGAGAATAGTGAAGCGACAAAAGAATCGTTCGAACCCTTCGGTTTAAAGTACAGTAAAGAATATTTTCGTGTTACTGTTTTCAATCTTTTTCTCGATTTCGATGTAATGGGCCTTGGAGAAAAATGTACAAACCATGAAAACACACTAGAAGGGTTTCCGGTTCTTTATAAGGATTCTTCGTCTGAAATAGACAAAGCAGCTAAAAAATTTAATGAAACTGTTGAGTTTTACCAAAAACAAGACCACATTAAATAGAACAAAAACAATAAAATTTCCTTATAGTTTTCATCCAAGAAGGAAATATTATTTAAACAATCGGGATTTCCTAATTGTTTTACCGACTTCCAAAAAGGAGGAGTTAACAATTCGTCTGTACTTTTTTTTTGTGTTTGTCACCTCATAACTTTGGACCGAGTGAACCAATTTTGATAATTCTTTTTGTAGGTATTGAAAAGCTGGTACCTGTTCAGTACTATTAGAAAAACCATAAAATCCAGTTTTGATCCATGGAAGTCGGTTTTGTTTTTTTAATAAATAAATTGCACGACTGGGGTCGCACGTACTTGCTTTTATGCTTAAAGTAACTATAATGTTAAAGCTTTTTATTCAAGAAATTAAAAATTTGATATTTCGAAGAAATTTCATAAGTAGTATAAAAAAATTAAATCTGTTTTTATAATTAATTAAACTCCGTTTTAAATTATCTTAAAAAAAAAAACAAATATGCCATTTTATTTCTTGTATAAAAAGATATTTTTAGAAAAAAATTTTCGAAAATTGTAGGAGCCGTTTTTTAAAAAAATAGTTTTTTATATATACAAATTTTTTAACATTTTTCAAAAAAAAAGTTGGGATGCCATTTTGAAGAAATAATTAATTTACACATTAAAACTAAATTTCAAAATTTTTCATTGATCCGTTTTCAAAAAATTGATTTTTCAAAAAAAAATTTTGAAATATTTTTTAAAAAACCAAAAATGCGTTTTTTGAAAATTTTCTAAAATTTTAATATTATCTTTACTTACACACTTTTGTATAAAAAATTTCATTTAAATCGGGTTAATGTTGTACGAGATATTCAGAAACGAAAAATACCGTTCTATGACAGGTACCGTTAATAACGGTACAAAAAATATTTTTTTTATTTAAAAAGTTGGCTCTTATGTGTAGTACTACACACAAAAATTTTAATCAAAATCGTTAGAGCCGTTTTTGAAAAAAATTAACTTTTCTATTTCCGTTATATGGCAGGTACCGTTAGTTTTCGTCATAAAAAAAAATTTCAATTTCCCCTCTAGGGAATCACCAAAAACTGCTAACTACCAAGTTTGAAGAAAATCACTTCACTCGTTTAGGCTGCAGCACCAGATAGAGACAGACACACAGACAGACAGACAGACAGACAGAATTGCCGGACCCACTTTATTGGCATTCTCCATCATCGTAATGTCATGTAAAATTGTTATCTCGAGTTCGATTTTTTTTACGAATCCTAAACTTGCCCTATAGTACCTATATCGCAAGTAAAAAAATACGATCATGTACGGGATCACCTATTCCAACTTACTATAGAAATATTGGTCACAATTTTCGTTCTAGTGCCAAGTTGGAAAAAATATGAAATTTTTACATAAAATTTTGAAAGATTTTGTACATGAAAATAATGGAAAAACCTTATTAATTGTTGATATTAATGAGGTTTCTTTATAAAACAGTTCAATAAGGAAATTTGTTGGTATTTAGGTAATCCTGGTCATATTTTTCTCTGTGTGAAGAATTAAAAACTCAGAAAAGATATTTGATCAGAAGGAAAAATACTTCCTCTATGAACTCATTGAAAGCGCTCGAAAGCTGCACCGAAAAAAGTTGTCCTGGTATTTATATTTTATTAAAGATATTAGCTACACTGCTGGTTTCTACGTCAACTACCAAAAGAACTTTCTCTAATTTAAAGAGAATAAAAACAATACAGAGAAGCATTATTAAAACTTAAAAAAAAATTTGCGAATTAGATCTATCCCCCCCCTTAGCAAAAAGCTATCTACGCCACTGTCACAAGGGACCAAAATTTTAAGGAGAGGCGGTTGGTTCAACTTCTGGAAGAGTGAATGAGGAATAGAGATAGAGGAAAGTAAGTACCATTGCTTCCTATAGTTTATAAAAAAATGTTTGTCTCTTAAAACATTCTAACTTTTTTTGTATTTGCAATTTTTTTTTTGTTCAGATTCCAAAGATGCCGTCCATGCACATCATGATGTGTACTTAACTCCGATCCAAAACACTGTTTTAAAGGACAAGAACATGTTTTAGAGGGCAAGACACGATCACAGACTCGCATGAAGCTTTTTTCTTTACTTGAAAAACCCCTTCAGAGGTGGACGACCAGCTGGAACACCTTAAAGCCGATGATACAGCATTCTACTTTTCCTGATGGGTTCCATGCTCAAATTCCTACAATTTTTTGCCAAAAATTAAAGGGCAATGAGCTTTAAATGTATATAATTAAGGAGTTCCTTATGTATATTAATATAAAATTTTGATTAAAAGTTAAATTGAAATTCAAAATAACACATGCTTTTATCTTGATGCTATAAAGTTTTCGATCCGCTCCACTTTTTTTTTGAATTTCAGGTTCTTATTTTAAAATGTAGGGAAGAAAAATGTATTTAAAGTAAGTAAAATCTACCAAAAGAATAATTAATACAACGAAAAGTTTCGTTAGCTAACGCATATTTTTTTCGTATTTTAATTAAAATTTTCATAAGATTTACGAAAAAAATCGTTAGCTAAGGAAAAAATTACGTTGATTGATGAAAACATTCATAAAATGAACGAAAAGTTTCATTAGCTACCGAATATTTTTTTCCAAAATTTAATCAAAATATTCATAAAATTTACGAAAAAATTCGTTAGCTTACGAAAATCTTTACGTAAATTAATAAAAAAATACATTAACTAACGAAAAATATCATATTTGGCGCACCGTATTTTGATTAAATTTTGCGTTAATTGATGAAAAAATTCGTAAAGTGATGTAATTCATTAATTTTTGTTTGAAAATGTTTATGAAAAAATTTCATTAAAATACGACAGTTTTCGTTAGTTGATGAAGAGCTTCATTAACGTATGAAAGCCATTTCGTTGGGCCAATTAAATTTTTCATCGGCTGAAAATTAATTAAATTTTCGTTGGCTCAACGAATTTTTTCGTTGTATTTACGTAAGGATTTGGTTCAGTGTTTTCTTTAAAAAAAAAGTGTGCTGTGGCGATAGCTCAACCACTAACAATAACATTTAATTTATCTTTATAAAAGGAATTTTTTTAGATGCGTGGAAAATGTCTTTCTTGTCTCCGATCTTTAAGTCTGGATCCAAGCAAGACATAACTAACTATAGACCAATTTGTAAAATCTCAGCTATACCGAAAATATTTGTAAAAATATTTTATAAAAGAATATCGGGAACAATTCAAGAAAAAATATCAGTTTACCAGCATGGTTTTGTTGTGGGCAAACCAACTGCAACGAATTTAACGATTATGACGAATGCCATATTATATTATTAACAGATATGGAAAAAGGTTTTCAAACAGATATTATCTTTACAGATTTTCCTAAAGCCTTTGACAGGGTAAATCATACAATTCTTCTGTTTAAACTCAAATGCTTTGGTATTCACTCATCTTTGTTAATGTGGTTAGAGTCTTATCTTACTGAACGAGTGCAAGTTGTTAAAATTTTAAATTACTAATTTGTGAATATGTATGTTCCATCTGGTGTTCCACAAGGAAGTCACTTGGTACCATTGCTTTTCCTTATTTTCATTAATGACATCCCCAATTTTTTTCTTAGTTCGCAGTGTCTTCTTTTTGCCGATGATCTGAAACTTTATCGTAGAATTTCAAACAAAGATGATTTAAAACTTTTGTTAGCTGACTTGGAATGTTTGGTCAAGTTGTGCATAACAAATTGCCTTGATCTCAATGTGGCCAAATGTCAAGTTTTATCGTGTTACAGAACCCGTAGTCCAATATTACTTTTGAATATAATATTAATAACTCTGAGCTAAAAAGAGTAATGCAGAAAAAAATCTTGGAGTTATCTTTGATGTAAGTTTGTCATTTAACCGGCATAATGACTATATGGTCAATAAGGCAAACCAAATGCCAGGTTTTCTTAAAAGAAACACTAAGGAGTTCAATGATACGTTTACATTGATAACTTTATTCAATTCATTAGTGAGATCTGTGCTTGAGTATAGCATTGTATTCTAATTCTTCGTAAGAATCGAAAAAGTTCAAAGCCATTTTACTAGGTTTGCTTTTTTTAAGTTAAATTGGAGAATTCCTAAACCTTCTTACGAAACCAGATGCTTATTATTTGGAATCAAAACACTGGAAACAAGACGAAAATATTTTTCAGTCATGTTTGTTAGAGATATTTTAACCGGTCATATACAATGCCCTCCTTTAAAAAAAAAACTATTTTTGAAGGAAATGCACCATCTAGATTAACACGTGAACGTTTTGTAATATATGAACAGTATCATCGCAGGAACTATGGGCGCAATGAACCTATTTCCCTAATTTAATGTTATTTTGCTATTTAATTTTAATTTGTATAAATTCCTATGTTCCTTTTTTGTTTTGCTTGTTACAAAAACCTGTTTATAACCCACCTACTAAAATATTTGTTAGTATGTTTATACAGGGTGTCCCACAGTCACAGCAAAAATTATAAAAACCGTCATAACTCGAAAACGGGACGAAAACGAGAAAATTACCTCTTAAGTTTTTCGATTTAAAATGACCTCAGGAGCCCATGGTTTTCGTTTGGGGCGGTGACTGTGGGACACCCTATCCCACCAAGAGTTTATATCACTGATTGATGAAAAATAAATAAATAAATAAAAAAAAAATTAATATTTAATAAAAATGTAAAATTAATTAAGTAGTGCCCAATGATTTACCGCGAAATATTACAAAAAAACGATATACATATATTCCTGCATTTGTCTCTAAAATGTGATGGTAAAAATTAAAAAATAATAACTTACATTGAAATAAAATATAACTATGTAATATACATATGCTACTAAACTTGAAAATTTTTGAAGTAAATTTATTATTTTTTTTTTTTTTGAGAAAAGCTTACAAAAATATTATAAAATTAATTTTATATTAAGTTCCCTCATTCATTATTTTTATAATTAAATTAAGAAAAAAAAATTAAAATCGTTAAATTATAACAACTACATTGATTCCCACAAAAATTTCTAATTTTTTGTGTCTACATCGGATTTAAGGCATACTAATTTTTTTTATTTTTTAAAACTAAAAAAAATAAATAAGCCAATTAATCCAATTTATACCAATCAAATAAATTGATTAATCCAATTTATACCAATCGAAAACTCTTGTTGTTCGATTGAAATGTTGTAAAAACTCTAGACACTTCACGACTCAACGCAAACTCCCTAGCCGATTTTTTAATAGGAACATACCCTTAACTAGGCGCATCAAAAAAATCACACAATCAAACGCGTGGAGTCTTGAGTGTTTCCAAAAAAAAACATTGGAAAGTAGTGTCAAAAAGAAATAAAACTTAGTGTATTTTATATTAATTAATAATGTTCATGATCTGGATAATAACATAATCAAGATTAATACCAAGTGAAAAAATGTCTTACCTTACAAAGCGATATCCAACCAATCCAGTGAAATGTACGAGACCAGTGGTCAACTCATTTGCTCCCTTCGTTAAATTATTAAGGTTTCCTTTAGCATTTGTTCTAAAGTATATATAAGACACCAAAACTCCACTTAAAAAAAAGAATGTATCAACACTAAAAGGCCCATTTGTAATAGCCTGAAAGAAGAAGTTCTTTTCGACCTCCTTACGCATTTCCATGTTGTCAGAATACTTAAAAATTACAATACACGTGTGTCCCAATATTATCCAGGCCATGGAAAAAGCTTTTAGACCGTGAAATGATGGGATAGTATCTGGTCCCACGTTGCGATCGCAAATTGCATTAAAGTTGGTTATGACTGAAAATGATAGCAAAAGTTCTGACCAAACGCTCAATTTTTTTTGTTCTGGAATATGACCCTCGAAGTGTTCATCCGATTTCATATTTTTGTTGAAAATGTCTGCACGTGGGAGACTCAGAACAATATTTGAACCCTTAAATTCGTTTTTTAGACCATTTTTTACTGTTTCACTGTAATCAGAAGCTCCACAACCAATACCTGAAGAGGTTTCGCTATTGTTTATCATTTCCTTTTCATGCTCCCGCAAAGCTCGACGAAATCGATTTGTTAAGTATGTTTCATAAAATGTCCCCATGATAATCAATACGAAAACTATAATTGAAACGACTCTGAAATTTTTTGAACAAGAGTTAAAAAAGATTTTAATGCAATGTTTGTATATAATACGTAAGAATCCAGAATGTTGAGTCCTGAAATAGGCTATAAACATTAGATGTTGGAACTCGAATGTCAATTAATTCAACTTGACGGTATGAAACTTCAGTTTGCGAATTCATTACAAGTTCTCCTACATCTTTGATGGAACAAGCAGACGGAAGGCAAACTCCAACGTAAATTTTTCGGATCTGCAAAAAATGTGGAAGGAAAGGAAGGTTATAAGAATATTTTTCTTTCGACACCAAAAAATATAATAGTGTGGTTTTTGGGGCATTGCTTTTGGCACATTGCTTTTGATAGCATATTTAGGTATTGTTTAAAAACTTCTCGTTTTCAAACCAAAATACAGTTTCTTATAAGGAACATTGCCAAATCATCGTCAAACTGGCGTATCTATTTATAGAAATGTAATCTATATTCCTGTATTATTCTTGAAATGATTGTCTACAGACAGGTCAAGAATATTAAGATTTGTAGTCACGGCATATGAAAAACCGTCACAGGGTGACCATTTTTTTGATTTTTTTCAAATGCCCATAACTCTCAAAATATATGGCTGCGATTTTTTTTTATTATTTTTCTGATAACTGTCACCAACTTCCCTATCGAAGACAGAAATACGAAAACCTTCTCTGAATTGCTTCAAGTCTTGTTATATGAGTGGCATAGTAAGGTGACCACACTACACAGCTATATTCGAGTATTGGTCGTACAACCCTTCAAGCAAACGAGTTCGACCTCGGTCCGAATCCGCTCCGCCTGAGTCCGACCTCGACTACGAAACGGGTCCCACGGCGGCTCAAATTAGTATGGAAATTATAATCACCGCGGAGCCGATTTTATATGTATTGGTTTTTTCACCACGATTTCTCCTTCGATTTTGTGTTCATACACAAAAAGTTGCAAGTTTGTGAGTGCAACCCCGTTTTTCTCGTTTTGAGGTCGGAGTTACTTTTCTGAACTCAGTTTTCTTGCTTGAAGGGAAAGAGCAGTTTTATTACATAAGGATCGCGGAAATCGCGAATAAATCTCTTTATAAATCCTAGCAACCTGCCAGCAATGAAACTTTTTCTTATAAAGATTTTAAATCGATTGATTTAAATAATCTCCATCAAGCCGCTTTCTCTACTCCCTGGCTCAATTGCCGCCTACATGCAAACGCCAATAACAAGGTCAACTCTTTCCAAAATGTGTTGCTTGAACTTTATGATGAATGCGTCCCTACTAAGACGGTAAGAGTACTCAATAATTGTTGTCCTTGGTTCAGCTCGTCTGTACTTTTGGCCATCAAGCATAGAAACATGCTGCAGTAGGTGGAGGCACAGACCAACCGCTGAGAACTGGGAAGCTTTTAAGTTTGCTCGCAATCAAGCAACTCGAAAAATTCGAGTTTCTAAATTCAATTATTATTCATCCAAACTCAACACCTCTTTACCATGAAACAAGTTATGGAGCAATTTAAGACAAACTGGCGTTTGTAAGAACAAAGGTTCTCAATGTTCGCTAGACCCTGATGAACTAAATGATTTTTTCCTTGGTGGATCAACTCCTGTTTATGATTTTGAACTAAACACTCAACTCTTCAGATTCCATTGCTAGCCTGGAAGATTTTCAAGTGGTCAATGAAGATGATGTAGCGAAATGTGTGATGGCTATAAAGTCTGATTCTAAAGGTGAGGATGGAGTACCCATTCGCTTCGTTAAATTATTATTGCCAATTATTATTCCCATCTCACTCACATAATAAACTGGTGTATTATAACTGCTACTTTCCCTGTTTCCTGGAAAGTTGCCAAAGTTCTTCCAATTGTAAAAAAGCGAAATTGTATGACTCCGGCAGACTTCAGACCAATCAGCATCGTACCATGCCCCTCTAAGGTCTTCGAAAGGATAATTGAGAAGCATATTTTAAGGACCATTACGTCCAATAATTTGTTATACATTAAACAATCTGGCTTTATCTTCTCTAGGACATTAGGGTGGACTATGATAAGGGTTATTTAAATCTTCTGTGCCTGCTCGATTTTTCCAAGGCCTTTGATAAAGTAAACCATAATATGTTACAGCGCAAACTGCAATGCTTCTTTGGTTTTGGTGAACGGGCATGCAAACTCCGCTGATTATCTGTCTGGTAGATCGCAGAAAGTGTTTTCTGATGGTACACAGAGAAAAAATAAGGCAGGGATGACTATGCTTCTGGTATATTTAACTTTATTTCTCGTATATTAAACTTTATTCTGATTAAATATACTAGAAGTAAAGTTATCCCTGGCGTTATGTTTTTTCCGTGTAGGTACTCACTTTCTAAAGCTGTTGTGCAAGGGGTCCCACAGGGATCTATTCTCGGACCAATACTTTTCTGCCTGTTTATCAATGATCTGCCGTCTTGCTGTTCACATGCCTCGGTCCATCTATATGCGACAAAATTAAAGTTGTTGAGCATTGTACTAGACTCGGGTTTGATATAGACCGTCTTTTATCTGGGTATAAACACACCAATGCAATCATTGGTCGCATTTACGGGTGTTTACGTTAATTATGGCCCTCAGCTTACTATACTCCTGTTGAAACTCGACGAAAACTGGTAGTTTCCTTAATTATTATACCATTAATTTGTTACGTTGAAATTGTTTATAGTGACCTTGACTCACTATCTAAACGGAAACTTCAAGTCGCTTCAATGATGCTGTTATGTCTATGGGCTTCGAAGACCCGACCATGTTTCTGACTATGCTAAGAAACTCTTAGGTTGCACTTTACAGCAATACCTCGATGCAAGAAACTGCTTATTTTTACATAAGGGGTATTCACGATCCGATGCAACTGGTCTTGTATCATTGCAAAAGTGCAAAAGTGTAAAATCTTACAACACTACAACAACAAAATATACGGATTAAAATTTTACAACAGTCTTGCACTTTTGCTATACCCTAGACCTATTGCAAAATAAAAATACAATAGAGTAAAATTATTTTTGACAGATGGCAGCTTACTGTCGCGTCGCCCATGATACTTTGTCTTTTTTATTCTGTTTATTATGGTTGTCGGCTTGTCGGTACTGTGATGCTTTTTTGCTTATGCTGAGGTAAGCTCAGGGGGGTTCCAGGATTCTTCCCAAAGAAGCAACAAAACTTGGGTTTTGAAAGTTCCAAACTCAAGGAAACAGCCCTTTTTTATCCTTACTTTTAATCGGTTTTATTTATTTTTCTTGCTTATTACTGATTTACATCGATATTTTGATTTCTATGTCTAACAAGTTATTTCATATAATTCGTGTCCCCGGCACGCAATCCGGAGAGAAGTCTGGTCGGAACTCACTATGAGAACCTATGTCCAATGAGCTAAGAAACTCAAAGGATAAGTCTATGGAATCCGAATGGAATCCTATGTCCCCACATTACGGAGAAAAGTCTGATCGGAACTCGGCAGGAGAACCTATGTCCAACGAGAAGCTCGAAGGAGTAGTCTGTGGGATCCTAATGGAAACCCTTATGTCCCTAGGACACAACCTGGAGAGGATTCTGGACGGAACTCGCTAGGAGAACCTATGTCCAATGAGCTAGGAAACTCAAAGGAGAAGTCTTTGGAATCCTATGTCTCCACAATACGGAGAGAAGTCTGGTCGGAACTCGGCAGGAGAACCTATGTCCAACGAGAAGCTCGAAGGAGTAGTCTGTGGGAATCTCAATAGAAACCCTTATGTTCCCAAAATGTGGAAATAATTCTGGTCGGAACTCACTAGGAGAACCTTTGTCCAAAGAGAAGCTCGATGGAGTAGTCTGTGGGAATCCCAATGGAAACCCTTATGTCCCCAAAATTATTATAATAAATAAATTATAATTCCGATATAATTTGTTAGTATAATAATAATAATTTCCTGTTCTAATTTCTTTCGTTAACTACCTGTGTTGATTTCTGATTCCCTAATACAACTAGCTACTTATTTACTATTAAGTAGTGGTCTCAACACTTGCGGGTATGCCGAGTGTGTATAATTACTTATACAATTTTCATTTCTTTATTGGAAATGGATATATAAATTGTGACGCATCGTCACAGTACTCATGTCCCGTAATTTAGTTTCTTTTGATGTAAAATAATGAAAATTAACTAACCCGAACAAAACAAAGAATTAAATTATAAAAAATAGATAAAAAGAAGAAGCAACAGTGGAGGAACAACCCTGTTAAAAAAACATGGATTTCATTCATGCTTCAATATTTACTATAGATAAGATAAGGGCGTTCACGATCTATTGTAAAAAAAATAAAATTTTACATTTTTACTAGGCCTGTTGCACCAGATCGTGAATACCCCTATAAACTTATTCAACTTAGGATGCCATTTTATTTATATAACAGACTTCCATTCAATCGATCCACTAGAAGCAACAATCTAATCCCTCATCTATATAATTACTTGTATTCATCCCGTTTATTTTTCATTCGTGCTGTTAGACTTTGGAATTCTCTCCCATCAATAATCAAATTAATTGTAAACACTATGATCCTATTCCCAAATCCCAACTCCCACAAAGATTTGCTCATCATAATTTATCTCTTTTATTTTTGTTTTCTTAATCCATGTTAACTTCACACAAATAAGTACTATAAGAGATGTAATCTTACTGTACAAACCATTATTGTCAATAAATAAACTTTAACTTAAACTTAAATAGCCCTGTTCCATTGGAGGTGGTAGTTTACTCGTGAGTAGAAATCTAGTAAAAGAACTACACATTCCTATCTCCTCGAGTAGAAGATCATGTGTTATTTCTAGTACTAGATCTCCTCATGAGTAAACTACCACCTCCAATGGAACGGGGCTAAATGTTTTTCTGAAAAAAAAAGGAACTAGATTTGGCTTATATTTTGATAACTTGAAGTAGATTGGAACAGAGATTTTTAAATGAAGTAGATTTCGACATTTTTGTGATAGTGTGAAGTAGGAAGAAGATTTTAATTTTTTTTGAAAAATAGAAGTCCTACTTTAATTGAAGTAAAGTGGTACCAGTGGTACCTTTGACATTGGTTGTCAACAATAGATCAGTTCGATTTTCTGCTTCTGAGTGCGCACCCGAGCGTTTCAGAACTAAGAACTGTGTTCTTTTCTTCTCCGATTTTATGAATTGTGAACTTTCATTGTTCATTTGTGAAGAAATTGAAATAAAAACAAAATTTAAGGATATATAATAGCTGTGTTTTTTTTTTTTTTGATTATTTACCTATATAGATGTTGTGCAAAAAAATGACATCGAGATATTTGAAATCAAAACAATTTACGTGTTAAACAACACAAACTTTTCTGCATAGATTTTTGAAAAACCCAGATAATTATCCAGATTCTACTTTCTCTCGATAAAAATAGTAGTGCCAAGTAGTTTAATTGTGTTCATACAGAAATATCTGAAAATATTAACAAAAAATATTAACAACAAGAAAAAGGTTTGAAAAAAAGCTCTAATAGAAAAAAATGTAATCAAAAATTTGTTTGACATTGTTGCATTGAAATGGTATTTCGAGGTATACGCAATGCACTTTTCAGATAAAAGTCTTAAATGATAAGATTGTTGAACAAATATATATAAACAAAATTACCAAAGTTTTTTTCGAAAAATTAGAAATAAAAAAAAATGTTCAAAATAAATAAAATTGAGTTATATATTTACTCGTATAGTAACATAAGTAGATTCAATTTAATTCCGATTTTTTCGGGTTAAAAAAATTTTTTCGGAATTAAACTGAATCAACTTATGTTACTACGAGTAAGTATGTTACTCAATTTTATTTATTTTGAATTTCTTAAATGTATTTTTGGTTCTTCAAGTTGAAGGGAGAAATATTTTGACATACTTTGGATAAAGTTATTTCCCACCATAAATGATGGAGTATAACTATCGTGGCTGAAAGCCTCACCTCTCCCTAATCCAACCTTCACAATGACAACCGGACCTGAAAAACCTAAGTTAAGAAGCTGCCAACAGAATTAAAATTTTAAACAAATACAATGACAATTAACTGTACACAGAGAAAAATATGACCCGCTAAAAACTAACAGATTGCCATATTGTTTTACCGTCCATACATTTCATAAGGAAATCTTATTAAAATCAACGATTAATAAGGTTTTTTTAAGAAGATTTCTTATTATTTTTATAGAGAAAATCTTATTAAAATTTGACTGAAAATTTTTTTTTTTTTGCAACTTAGCACTAGAACAAAAATCGCGATCAATATTTTCATGGCAGCTTGGTTCAGGTGGTAAGGTGGGCGACTAATGATTTGAAGTCTCCAGTTCGATTCCCGGCCTGGTCGTCGTTTTTTTTTTTTTTTTTAAACCCTACAAGTGCAGACTTTAAAACAATAAGGAAAACCCGATTGTTTGAATAAGGTTTCCTTCTTGGATGAAAACCATAGAGAAATCTTATTGCTTTTGTTCTATTTTATGTGGTCTATTTTTCTCTGTGTAAATTTAGTTAAAAAAAAAACAATGTAAAAACGTTAGGCCCCTTTTGTGCCAACATAATACTTATATAATCAATGTAAATTTTAAGATAACTAGCTTTAAGCAAATTGTATATATATAATTACTGTTCAATAAAAATATCGTTAAATCGTTAAAAACGGAAAAGTAGAATTATTACGCACAACAGATAAAATTTTAAAGTTAGTTCCCTGCACCGGTTCAAGGTGAGTGTTATACTACGTTTCCACCTAGCCTAAATCCGAGATTTAGCTAGGAAGATTTAGAATAAATCTCGAGATTTATTCTAAATCTCGGATTGAAAGCAGGTGAAAACTTTAGATTTAGGGTAGTTTAACCCAAATCTCAGATTTAACGAAGTAGATTTAAAATAAATCTCGAGATTTATTCTAAATCTTCTTAGCTAAATCTCGGATTTAGGCTATTTGGAAACATAGTATTAGGTTGGGTGTGAGCATATTTTCTTCAATATGCAATACGAATGGTTTTGGTTTTTTGTGAATCCATCATCGATGTAATGGCCATACCACTACGGAGTTAAAAAAAAAAACATGAGCACGGCAAATTTTTGACAGACAGCTGCCAAAGTGTATGTACAGTGATGCCAAAAATTTGGACGGATTTCAAAAATCCCGATGTCGTTTTTTTGCACGAAATCTATATATATAAACAAAAAAAGCACCTAATCGATTAAATATCTAAATTCTGTTGTAGAGTTCAATTTTACAATGCCAAAATCATACCTTAAACTGATAATCTGTTATAAAAATTGTTTTTAACTGAATAGCAAGTACCTACATGAAATCTATTGGCGCATTTTATTTTATTAAAAAAAAAAAACGACGATAATAGTTAACAACTTTTTGCATCAGAACTTTATTAGTGCACATTCAGCGATAAAATATCGAATACACCTTGGAATTTGAAGTGAGCTGTCAAAAAGCAATCCGTCATACGACGTATTCTATGGGTCACCCCTTTCTGTCCCATCCGTCAACTTCAACGGATCGATTGACGGAACGGACGCAATGGATTCTATGGTTTGGGCCCTTGACAACGCACTTTAAATTTCAAGGTGTGTTCGATATTTTATCCCTGAATGTGCACTAAGGAAGTTCTGATGCAAGAAATTGTTAACTATTATTTTTGTTCTTTTTTTTTAATAAAATAAAACGCGCGACGTGATTTCATGTAGGTAGGTACTTGCTCTTCAGTTAAAAACAATTTGTTATAACAAATTATCAGTTGTATGTATAACTTTGGAATAGTAAAATTGAACTCTACAACAGAATTTAAGTATTTAATTTATATAATTTATAAGATATATCATTAAATAGCTGCGTTCCTTTGGAAATATTTATCTACTTTTTAGTACTTAAAACTACTTTGAACTACTTTGCTATACTGAAAAAGTAGTTCAAAGCAGCTTTAAGTACTAAAAAGTAGATAAATATTTCCAAAGGAACGCAGCTAATGTTATTTTTATTACAATTTCTTCACCAATGAACAATTTAAGTTCACAATTCATAAAATCGGAGAAGAAAAGAACACAGTTCTTAGTTCTGAAATTCTCCGGTGTGCACTCAGAAACAGAAAATCGAACTGATCTATTGTTGACAACCAATGTCAAAGGATACGACGGATGAAAAAGTAGAAAGTTGGGCTACTTCTTCCGTCGAATCCGTCGGCCTCCGTCCGATCCGTCGCTTATGGGTCGCTTCCCATAAGAACGTGTGTATTTTATCGGGCTGTCAGTTAAAAACTTTTACGCAACGGACGCAACGGATTCTATGGGTTGGGCCCTTCAAAAAGCAATCTGTCATACGACATATTCTATGGGTCACCCCTTTCTGTCCCATCCGTCAACTTCAACGGATTGATTTACGGAACGGACGCAACGGATTCTATGGATTGGAGCTTTAAGGCCAACATTAGAAGGGAAGCGGAAAAAAATTTTCTCACATGAGAAAATGAATTTTTTATTTTCACACCTCAAAATTGATTCTCCCGTGGTCAAAATTTGTTTTGAAATTTGAGTACATTCTCATGTGAGAAAATTTTTTAACGCTTCGCTTTCAACCAATTTACAAGAGGGGTTGATATTTTTTTGATCATTAAGTTATCATTATTTGTCCGCTTTGTTTGTAAGATATTTCTTCAAATCACGCGAACTGAAAACTATGAGACTTGAAAGAAATCTTTTTAATAAATTCCCACGCCTCCTTCTTTAAAAAGTGGAACAGATTCCCATATGAGGTGGAATATATTTCCATGGGGAGCAGATTACCGTGGAATTATTTCCCTGCACCATGTTGAACGTGTTGATCAACCTAGTGTGGATCCAGCTTTAAATTTTGAGTGTATTGACTTGTTTATTGAAAATACCTACTTATAAAACTGATCAAGCCATTGGTGTGTTCAATTTTCTTTTCAAAATGGTATAACATTGTTGAGAATAATCCATAAATAACCGAGATAAAATTTATTTTCTTAAGAAATCCGACTTTTTTATTAGGTATTTTTTCCATATTATTTAAGTATTTGTATTCTGAAAGGTTCTGAAATTGTAAATTCCTTTTGCCATTCTATAACATATCTCAAAAGTCTAGAAAAATCTCATGTCCGCTTGTCGCGATTTCAAGGTCAAATCGCGAAATGGAGATTTTCAAAATTAGCAAAAATAGGCTATGGTAGGTATTATATACACATATGATACATGATTTCAAGGTATTTTTTAATGCTGATTCCAAAAAATCTAAAATCAAGACAATCTGACGTCTCTGGAAAAAGTTATACCTGTTTTTCATCTGTCAACTCATATTATTATAACAGTTGCAAACTTACTGCCGAAAAACCCTTAAAAGTTATGGTAGATAAACCAAATTTTGCATGAAAATTTTAGAATCCATCATTATTAAAAATCAAAACAATCCATTACAAAAAATATATATACCTACGAAATAATGGCATTTTTTGATGGAGGGGCAAATTTTAGGATATGCACTAAAGAAGATTCTTGTTCATCTTAGGAATAAGTGCTAATAGGCTAATTTTTTCATTTTAATCTTTGTTTGGATATTCTTTAACTACCCTCAAAAATCTAAAAAAATCTCATGTCCGCAAGTCCTAATTTTCTTGGTTTGAAGATAAGGTGCAGATTTGAAAAAATTGAAAAACTACTCTTCAGATATTTGTGTCAGATCAACATGAATAAGGTACATTACTTTTCAGGGATGGTCATATTGATTTGTTTGTGGGTTTTGTTGGAATCAGCGTTAAAAAATACCTTGAAATGATATGGGTTATGTTGGTATACATATAAGAATCTAAAGTTTTCTTATTATTTTTTTTTAATCTGCACCTAACTTAGTTTAACCTGGAAAATTAGAACTTGCGGACATGAGATTTTTTTAAGATTTTTGACATAAGTTATAGAATATCCAAACAAAGATAGAAATAAAAAAATTAGCCTATTAGCACTAATTCCAAGATGGTACCAGGATGTTTTTTAGTGCACATCCCAAAATTTCCCCTTTTCTCAAAAAATACCATTTTGTCATAGATATAAATGTTTTTTTGCATTGCATTATTTTGATTGTTAATGATAATGGATATGAAAACCCTCATGCAAAATATGATTCCGCTACCATTACTTTTAAGGGTTTTTCGGTAGTAAGTTAGCAACTGTTATAATAATATGGGTTGAAAGATGAAAAACAGGTATAACTTTTTTCAGAGACGTCAGATTGCCTTGATTTTAGATTTTTTGGAATCAGCATTAAAAAATACCTTGAAATCATGTATCATATGTGTATATAATACCATAGCCTATTTTTGCTAATTTTGAAAATCTCCATTTCGCGATTTGACCTTGAAATCGCGACAAGCGGACATGAGATTTTTCTAGACTTTTGAGATATTTTATAGAATGGCAAAAGGAAGATATTGAGCAAAAAAAAATTCTACTAACATTCATTCCGAGGTTAAACCCTTATTTGACTGGATTAAAAATAATATGGAAAAAATACCTAATAAAAAAGTCGGTTTTCTTAAGAAAATAAATTTTATCTCAGTTATTTATGGATTATTCTCTACAATGTTATACCATTTTGAAAAGAGAATTGAACACACCAACTTTTGAGGTAACTTGCCGAAACATCGTAGTGTATTTTTTTGGTGCAGGGTCAAAAGTCCACGGGCCAAAAGTCCATAATGGACTATTGGCTCACTTGTGTGGGTCATAGCTCCATAAATCAATTATGGACTTACAACCCACCCAAGTGGGTCAAAAGTTCACACAAAATTCCTGTGGACTTTTGGCTCATCGATTAAAAATTCATAACCAATTAGGAAAGCAAAAATTCATTATGCGGCTGAGTTCTCATATTCTAATTTTTTTTTGCAATATCTCTCCAAAACATTTATAAAAAAGTAATCAAATATCGATTAAATACGAGTGAATTTTAGAAAATTAATTAAATAAGTATTCAAAACTGGAACAATTGTCAATTCTCGAAAGTTTCTTCATTAAATGTTCAATTGGTGTCATGAAATTAGTCCAAGTGAAATAAGACCAACTTTCAAAAATTGGTTTTTCTTCAATTTTCAACATTTATAAATATACAATTATTCAAAAGCTTTTTTAAACATTTGAATAAACATTGAAAATATGTTAGTGTAAAAATCCCGTTTTGGCAATTGTATGATAATACCGCACACCAAAGATGTTTATGTTATAACCCGGTAAACGCGAAGCGGAAAAAAATTTGCTTACATGAGAATCTATTTAAATTGCACAAGCCAAACGCGAAGCGGAACAAAATTTTGCCCACGGGAGAATCAATTTTGAGGTGTGAAAATAAAAATTCGCGCGAATTTTTATTTTCACACCTCAAAATTGATTCTCCCGTGGGCAAAATTTTGTTCCGCTTCGCGTTTGGCTTGTGCAATTTAAATAGATTCTCATGTAAGCAAATTTTTTTCCGCTTCGTTTTCCGCCAATTAATTGGGATTTATTTGTTTTTAATCTCCATGTGATAATTAATTAGGCCGCTTTGTTTGCGAGATAGTTCCCCAAATAAGTGGCGATTATCACTATGAGACTCCAAACTAATCGTCTTTTGAACAAAATTTTGTTCTTCTTTGCTTTGTGCGAATTTTCGAAAATTACTTCAATAAGCTTTACAAACAAAACTCGAGTCAGTTAAGAAAAAAAAACATAAAATTTTCAAAAAAAAAAAAAAAAATTATAAAAAAAACTAAAAAATCAATTTACAAATATTGTTGAAAAAAAATTAAGGTTTATACATTCTTTACAAATTAATATTCCTTAAGCACCTTCCACATCTTTTTCGACATTATGGAGTTCTGGCTCACTTTTGTGTGGGTTTTTGACACCCTTGGGTGGGTTGTAAGTCCATAATTGATTTGTGGACTTATAACCCACCCAAGTGAGTCAGTAGTCCATTATGGACTTTTGGCCCGTGGACTTATGGCCCTGCACCTATATTTTTTTTACACTACGGTTCATTGAATTAGAGTCATGTAAAATTTTTTAGTACTTAATTTGGCAAAAAAGTGAAATTTACTTTAAAACTGATGCAGCTGAGTAAAAATTTTTGAATGCATTTGGTAGCAGGGTTATTCAAGGTTCCGTAACAAAAGAAAAAAATGAGAAAAATTAAGATTTGTAGTCACGGCACATAAAAAACCCTCACAGGGTGACTATTTTTTCGACTTTTATTCAAATGCCCATAACTCACAAAATATATGGCTGCGATTTTTTTTATTATTTTTCTGATAACTGTCACCACCTACCCTATCTACTGTTTTCGTTTCGACGTTAACTTTTGGGACACCCTGTATAAAAAAAACTTTTGTTGTAAAAAACTGCTCAAACTATTTAACCTTCTGAAGAGAGTATGGGGTGTTCCTTAGGTTAGGTTAGATAGTAGTGGTTGTCAGGCAAATTACCCGACACACTTAGACCTTTTTGGATCCGTTGTGATACCACAAATGATTAGCAAGTAAGAGGCTTCTTATGAATAAGTATAGACTTTTAACGTCTGTTTTCACTAGATCGCTAGTGTTGGCGTTCAACATAAAAAAGAACCATTCACACGTCACAGAAACGAAATATCACGCTCGAGAGAAACAGACGTCATCAATGCAACAAGAAGACATGTGACGTCATCAACATAAAATTACACTAAAATGAAGACTTTTGCTTAATACACTAGATTAACAATTAATATGCAAATTTATATAATAATTGCATTAATTAACTATTAATTGTTAATCCAAGGTATTTTTACAAATTAAAAAATTTATAACAATTTAAAGAAAACTTTCCAAACAACCGAAGCTCGAGAAAAGAAAACGAAAACTAAAAGAAACTGTAAAATATGAAATTCATAAGTATAGCTTTCTCACTTTAACCCACAAAATTATAATGCTAAATTGTAATGCAAAAACTTAACGATAACTTTATTAATGGCATCTCTTTTATTTTAGAATATGTTTAAAAGAAAAATAAGAAGAATTGCATTCATGTGTATAGAACTCCGAAAAGTAAATTTAATATGATTCAAATGAACTATTTCCCCTACTTAGGGTTGCTGAACTTTTTATATTAAATCCGTAAAATCAGCTGTATTGTTTATGTAAAGAAATACAGTATGACATGGATAGAAGCTTCATGGTAGGATCTTTTACATTTTGAATTTAATTGCTAACCATCATTATTTGAATACACTACAATTAGTTCCTCAACATTAAAATTTATAACGTTATAGAAAACTCAACTGTCTTTCATTTTTTGCATTGAACTACAACTTGGTTCAATTTAAAATAATTTAATTGTTCTTGCTCTAATCTCCTTTTGAAAACAAGAACATTTAAGAATTTTCTTGAGTCAACGCCTTTGACTTAAGAACATGGTCCTTCGAGCCTTTTTAAAAGAAAAGCGCGATTTTTTATTTTTAAAGTATTAAAGTAAAGTACATATAAAGTGTGTGTTACAACCACGAGGCTTGGAAAACTGGACATTAAAAGCCATTATATCGTACCTTGTTTTGATGACGGCTTTTCAACATAAAATTACAAAATTGGAATATATTGGACTTTAACTAAAAGGAGGAATTCTCTTCTATCTGGAAATTATTGTGCATTGGATTTTCATACTAACGGTAACACGTGCCTTAACCGTTTGTGAAAAGGTGGTAATTACATAAAATCCTTTAAAAACATTAATATTTGAACAATTTAAATAAAAACTTCATACAACTACATAATTATAAACTACATATTTTTACTTGCGATATAGGTACTATAGGGCAAGTTTAGGATTCGTAAAAAAAATCGAACTCGAGATAACAATTTTACATGACATTACGATGATGGAGAATGCCAAAAAAGTGGGTCCGGCAATTCTGTCTGTCTGTCTGTCTGTCTGTCTGTCTGTCTGTCTGTCCGTCTGTCTCTATCTGGAGCTGCAGCCTAAACGAGTGAAGTGATTTTCTTCAAACTTGGTAGTTAGCAGTTTTTGGTGATTCCCTAGAGGGGAAATTGAATTTTTTTTTTTATGACCAAAACTAACGGTACCTGCCATATAACGGAAATAGAAAAGTTAATTTTTTTCAAAAACGGCTCTAACGATTTTGATTAAAATTTTTGTGTGTAATACTACACATAAGGGCCAACTTTTTAAATAAAACAAATATTTTTTGTACCGTTATTAACGGTACCTGTCATAGAACGGTTTTTTTCGTTTCTGAATATCTCGTACAACATTAACCCGATTTAAATGAAAATTTTTATACAAAAGTGTGTTAGTAAAGATAATATTAAAATTTTAGAAAATTTTCAAAAAACGCATTTTTGGTTTTTTAAAAAATATTTCAAAATTTTTTTTTGAAAAATCAATTTTTTGAAAACGGATCAATGAAAAATTTTGAAATTTAGTTTTTATGTGTAAATTAATTATTTCTTCAAAATGGCATACCAACTTTTTTTTTGAAAAATGTTAAAAAAATTTTATATATAAAAAATTATTTTTTTAAAAAACGGCTCCTACAATTTTCAAAATTTTTTTTCTAAAAATACCTTTTTATACGAGAAATAAAATGGCATATTTGTTTTTTTTTTTAAGATATTTTAAAACGGAGTTTTATTAATTATAAAAACAGATTTAATTTTTTTATACTACTTATGAAATTTCTTCAAAATATCGAATTTTAAATTTCTTGAATAAAAAGCTTTAACATTATAGTTACTTTAAGCATAAGAGCAAGTACGTGCGACCCCAGTCGTGCAATTTATTTTTTATGCAAATATATATACATTTAAAGTGATTTTATTCTCCTTAAATAAAAACAAAGCCTTAAGTGCAACTAGTTTCTTGCGATGTCTAAGCTAGGAAAGATAATAGAAACTCAAGAACTAAGACTTAAAGAGTTTCAAAATGACTATGAACAATTCTGTGAAAAAATAGGAAAGGATACCGCGGCGCGATCTTCAAAAGGTTTCATGAACACGTGGCTGGTAGAGGTTGAAAATACTTTCAAGCTAGCAAAGAAGGACCACACGTCCATTGTTAATAACTCTGCTGACCCAGCAAAAGAAAAGTATCTTGAAAGTGAAACCTTTACAAAAATTAAACTGATTTATTTTGACTTTAATGGCAAATTACAAGATTTACTCGATGAAATCTGCCCTGAACGTGAAAACACTTATTTTGACACTTCTCGGTTAAACAATACCACCAAATCTTCCGTGTGTGAAATAAAACTAAAACGAATTGAAATTAAACCATTCTCTGGTGACTATGAGGATTGGTTTGAATTTCAAAACATGTTTGAGAGTATGGTTCACCATAACGTAGATCTCTCAGATATACAGAAACTGCAATACTTACTGTCTTCGTTAGCAAAAACACCTTTAGAACTAATAAGTCATCTCCCAATCGAAGGCAAATCATATAGCTCTGCCTGGGAAATTTTAGTTGATAGGTATAAAAATACGCGAAAACTTGTTAATGCTCAAATCAGAAGATTAGTGGAGCAGCAAAAACACACACACGAATCGGCGTCGGGTCTAAAGTCCTTGCATGATGTAACGACATCATGTATTCATGCACTTGCAAATTTGAACATTAAAGTTGATGCTTGGGACTGCATTTTAATTTATGTGGTGTACCAAAAACTCCCTCTTCAAACTCAAAAAGAATGGGAATTTCGTTTGGGGACATCAAAGGTTCTTCCAGATTGGAAAACTTTTGCAGCCTTCTTACAGGCACGATTCAGTTCGTTAGAACAAATTTATGACGATAAGGAATTTAAACATCCAGCTTCAAACACGTCGTCGTTCAGAAAACCATCGGGGTCGTT
The DNA here is from genome assembly GCF_945859705.1 of Episyrphus balteatus. Classification (NCBI taxonomy): domain Eukaryota; kingdom Metazoa; phylum Arthropoda; class Insecta; order Diptera; family Syrphidae; genus Episyrphus; species Episyrphus balteatus. The sequence goes on from NC_079135.1 coordinate 60,305,857, forward strand.
TCATACGAATAAGCAATTTTCTTGCCGCCTGTGCAAGGCCGACCACGGAATACGATTCTGTAGACAGTTTTCGAATATGGGTGTGAAAGCACGTATTGAAGCCATGAAGCGAAATTCGATTTGTTCAAACTGCTTAGGATATGACCACCATTCATCCACGTGCAGCAGCAGTAATCGCTGCATCAAATGTGGATTAAAGCACCACACTATGTTACACATAGAAACGCAACAAAATAGAAACAATACGAATCTTCCGAGTACATCATCTCAAAGACAAAATAACAACTCAGCCCACCATCAAAATCAGTTTAGAAGACAAGGCAATAATTACGAAAACTATAACGTTAATTTAGTGCAAAATCCTGATCATTTTTCTCTTCAAAGCAGCGAACAAGAGAATTCAACAAATCCACAAACTGCTCGTACCTTTTTTAACAATATACGTTCGAAGGGATTGCTGGCAACAGCACGAGTTAAGGTTTTCGCTTCCAATGGAACAGCTCATGTTCTGAGAGCACTAATCGACCCTGGCTCTGAAATTAGCTTTGTAACAGAAAATGTCACACAGCTCCTTAAACTAAAAAAAGAAAAAACATTGGTCAACGTTACCGGGTTAGGTCAAACCTTGACAGGCACCTCCAAGTCCAAGGTTGACCTCACCATATACTCTATGACAAATCCATTATTTTCCCTTGAAATTCAAGCCTTTGTTTTGTCCCAACTAACAACTTTGGTACCAACACAGGAAGTTGACTCATCTGATTGGATCCATCTCGATAACTTGTCACTGGCCGATCCTTGGTTTTCTATCCCTGGGAAGATCGATCTCTTGCTTGGAGCAGATGTCTACGCATCTATCATTTTGGAAGGGCTTGTAAAGGAAAAAATTGGGTCTCCGGTTGCACAACAAACCGAGTTAGGATGGATTTTAACTGGATCGTTCAGATCTGAAGGCCAACAAACTAAACAAACTGTTCAGAATCACTTCAACGCCATCATGGCGGAAGTAAGGCGTTTTTGGGAGATAGAAGAAAACCTTGATTACCGTAAACTAACGTTGGAAGAAGAAAAATGTCAACAACATTACAACGAAACCTTTCAAAGGAAAGAAGATGGAAGGTATGAAGTACAACTTCCCTTTAAGAACAACATCCGACCGATCCTTGGCGACTCTAAAAGAGCAGCAATGGCGCGATTTTTTCAATTGGAAAAGCGAATGGCAATGAACAAAAAACTGAAGGATGAGTACTCCAGCTGCATAAATGAGTACCTGACGATGGGACATATGAAGGAAGTGACATCCGTAACTGCCATAACTGAAGGTAATCATTATTACCTACCCCATCATGCGGTGTTCAAGGAGTCCACGACAACAAAACTCCGAGTAGTCTTTGATGCCTCTTGTCCCACTTCTACTGGCTTATCTTTGAACGACCATTTGATGGTCGGTCCACGTCTTCAAAGGGATATAATCGACTTAATAGCCCAATGGAGAAAATTCAAAATAGCCTTTGCAGCTGATATCAGCAAAATGTACAGACAAATATGGATGGCTCCAAAAGACACCATATATCAACTCATATTATGGAGAGATAGTGACACTGAACCAATAAAAACATTTGCTCTCAACACTGTCACGTTTGGTACAGCCTCTGCTCCCTATTTGGCAGTGCGTACTCTACAACAAATCGCTTTGGATGTTGAGAATACTCAACCTCATGTAGCAAAGGCTATCAATGAAGGTTTCTACGTTGATGACTTTTTATATGGGTCCGATAACGAAGCGGACGCAACCACGTTACAAAGAGACGTTCTGACAGTCTTAAACCAAGCTGGATTTCCTTTGCGTAAGTGGGCAAGCAATTCGTCAAACATTTTGGTTCAGATACCTAAAACTGAAAGAGAAGTTAATCTACCGATGGATTTTGACTCTACTGATTCTATAAAAACACTCGGTATCCAATGGCATCCAGCGAAAGATGTCTTCACATTCAAGATTAATCTTCCCAACACTGATAAATATACAAAACGATCTGTCCTGGCTGACATCTCACGTCTTTTTGATCCATTAGGATGGATTGCGCCTTGCATCATTAAGGCAAAATTATTAATGCAACAACTATGGGTCGACGAGTTATCTTGGGATTCAACTTTACCCGATGCACTTAAAATAAGTTGGCTTGACCTAAGAAACAATCTTAAGAAATTAGAAGAGATTCAAATACCTCGCTGGATTAACTTTGAAAATTCATCCTTGATTCAACTACATGGATTTTGTGATGCTTCGGAGAAAGCCTATGCTGCAGTTATATACGCAAGGGTTGTTAAAGATGGAGAAGAGGTTATTCATCTTATAGCATCGAAAACCAGAGTAGCTCCCATTAAAAGTATATCACTGCCTAGATTGGAACTGTGTGCAGCACTTCTGCTTGCAAAGCTCATTCATCGTATTTCAAGATCTATGCAACTTGAAACTGTAGACATCTCTGCTTGGTCTGACTCTATGATCACCTTAGCATGGATCAGAGGAAGCCCATCATTAAGAACGACATTTGTCGCGAATCGAGTAGCTGAAATTCAGTCTCTCACTGAAACAACTATATGGCATCACGTAAATGGCAAGGAAAACCCCGCTGACATTGTCTCAAGAGGACTATCGCCTAAAGATGTTATTGATAGTGAAATGTGGTGGCATGGGCCACCATTTCTGAAAAATTTTGTCAAAGGTGAGCGTAAGAACGTAATACCTATTGAAACTGACCTCGAAACAAAAAGAACTAATTTATGTTCTATGACAATACCATTTTCTTATCAAGAAAACGTTAATATCTCACCGTCAAACATTGGTAATGTAGTTTTCAGTTATCTGTTAAACATAAACCCAATTATAGACAAATACTCAACTCTTAAACGTCTTGTACGAAGTGTTGCAATATGGCGCAGATATTTTTATAATCTACTACACAAAGACAGCAGAAAATCACTTGTTACACATCCTTTACAATCAGATGAATTAATTTCAACTCAAAATCAAATAATTAGGTTTGTTCAAAAAGAATGCTTCCCTGAAGAAATATCTAGTTTAGAAAACAAAAAATCTATACCAAAGAGTAGCCACATTCGAAGTCTTAACCCTTTTATCGCTAGTGATGGTATGTTACGAGTAGGTGGAAGGCTAACAAACTCAACACTAAGTTTCAATCAGCAACACCCTGTAATACTAAAAAACTCCCATCCCTTTGTTAAGCTCTTGATATCGGACATTCATCAAAGTACACTGCATGGCGGTCAACAAATTATGATGGCCACAATAAGAAATTTATATTGGATTACAAATGTTAAAAGGACAATTAAATCCGTCATTTATCATTGCGTTCGATGTCATCGATACAACGCGAAGGTGCAAGAGCAGCTTATGGGTAGCCTACCTGCAGAGAGAGTGATTGCATCCAGACCATTTACAAATACAGGAGTTGACTATGCTGGACCAATTGAAATAAAGATGTGGAAAGGTAAATGCAATAAATTTTCAAAGGGCTATATAGCCGTCTTCGTCTGTATGTCTACTAAGGCCATTCATATAGAGCTGGTCAGCGACTTAAGCTCGGTTGCCTTTATAGCAGCATTTAGAAGGTTTGTTGCCCGACGAGGAAGTTGTGCAAATATGTTTAGCGACTGCGGAACAAACTTTAAGGGAGCAAACAACGAGATGCGAAAAGATAGCAAGTTCATTTCATCTGAGTGGTCTTCAGAAGTAAGTGAAGCTCTTGCTGCTCAAAACACGAAATGGCATTTCAATCCTCCATCATCACCACATTTTGGAGGACTCTGGGAGGCAGGAGTGAAGTCAATTAAGTTTCACCTCAAACGAACTATTGGCTGCTCTAAACTCACCTTTGAAGAACACACTACACTTCTGGCTCAAATTGAAGCCTGCCTCAACTCCAGACCACTTTGCCCAATGAGTTCAGATCCAGACGACCTGTCAGTGCTCACACCTGGGCATTTTCTTATTGGAGCCCCACTCTGCACCCTTCCTGAGAGGAACCTTATGGAACACAACATCAATGCTCTCAACAAATGGAAATACCTACAACGTCTCAAGCAGGAATTTTGGAAGCAATGGAGCTCATCATACTTGCATCACCTGCAGCAACGTCCAAAATGGCTCAACCCAAAAGAGAACCTCAAGGTTGGAGATATTGTTCTCGTGAAGGAAGATAATCTTCCACCATCAGCATGGTTACTTGCAAGAGTAATCGAATTACATCCCGGCGCAGATGGTTTTACACGCGTAGTGACAATAAAAACAAAAAACTCTATTTTAAAACGACCAATATCAAAACTATCACGACTACCAATATGTGATCCGTCAAACAGTAATAAATAAAACTAACTAATAAATCTAATTTAATCAAAATATTGCTTTCATAAAACAACATTAATTAAAGCCCATATCATTCCCTGAGTGAAATGCCCATATCATTCCCTGAGTGTAATGCCCATATCCCTGAATTAAATATAATTTTAATAAATGAACAAATCATCTTAACGCCCATATCAACCCCTTAAAAAAAAAAAAAACAAAAAAACAAAAAAAACAAACAAACTTTCTTAATCATTTTGCATGTACCAACCAATGAACTTACCCTCTCTAAACCAACAGGTACGAAATATAATCCAAAGGAAGAAGAATCCAAAGCACCTGTGGGTGGTGGGAGGTGCCGAAGCAGATAAATAAATTTTGAATTTTAAATTAATTTTTTTGGGTTTCTTAAAAAAAAAAACTAATTCTTTTTCTAATTTATTTTTATTTTTGGTAACACACCTGCTATGAACCATGGACATAGCCCAAATGATGATGATGGCGATTTATGATGACAACAACAAAAGACGTCTGCCAAATTAAGATAATTTCGCCTCAAATCAATCAACACACTTTGGCCACAAAACACTCACACACTATGCCTTACTTTCCCGCGGGGGTGGAGGATGTTGGCGTTCAACATAAAAAAGAACCATTCACACGTCACAGAAACGAAATATCACGCTCGAGAGAAACAGACGTCATCAATGCAACAAGAAGACATGTGACGTCATCAACATAAAATTACACTAAAATGAAGACTTTTGCTTAATACACTAGATTAACAATTAATATGCAAATTTATATAATAATTGCATTAATTAACTATTAATTGTTAATCCAAGGTATTTTTACAAATTAAAAAATTTATAACAATTTAAAGAAAACTTTCCAAACAACCGAAGCTCGAGAAAAGAAAACGAAAACTAAAAGAAACTGTAAAATATGAAATTCATAAGTATAGCTTTCTCACTTTAACCCACAAAATTATAATGCTAAATTGTAATGCAAAAACTTAACGATAACTTTATTAATGGCATCTCTTTTATTTTAGAATATGTTTAAAAGAAAAATAAGAAGAATTGCATTCATGTGTATAGAACTCCGAAAAGTAAATTTAATATGATTCAAATGAACTATTTCCCCTACTTAGGGTTGCTGAACTTTTTATATTAAATCCGTAAAATCAGCTGTATTGTTTATGTAAAGAAATACAGTATGACATGGATAGAAGCTTCATGGTAGGATCTTTTACATTTTGAATTTAATTGCTAACCATCATTATTTGAATACACTACAATTAGTTCCTCAACATTAAAATTTATAACGTTATAGAAAACTCAACTGTCTTTCATTTTTTGCATTGAACTACAACTTGGTTCAATTTAAAATAATTTAATTGTTCTTGCTCTAATCTCCTTTTGAAAACAAGAACATTTAAGAATTTTCTTGAGTCAACGCCTTTGACTTAAGAACAGCTAGTGTCCTCGTAGAGGCATTCTCCTAGATATAGTTTCCTTCTAATAGGGAGAGCAGGCCAGATGCACATAAGATGTTGAACAGTTTAATTTTGATTTATTGAGCACGTTAAAATCCTAACATTACAGGTAATTATAAATATAAATAACTATAATAATAGAAATGAATATATATATATATATGTATATATAAAAAAAAAAGATCACCTACACAATTAAATTTCTAATTTACAAAATTAACGAAAAATCTAATTTTAAACTGTTTTGATTTAATATTTACGTTAACAGAGTCAATTAAGTTATAATGTTTATTGAAAATATTAATTTACTGATTAATCGGACTCAGTTTAATCTTTTTCTTCATCCATGCAACTTCTGCAGAAATCGTTAGAGAACACGCCCATTCTTTTTGCGTGTCTACCTTTTATATTGAACACCTATGGTGGAGCTAATATGCATTCTGTTTAAATTCAACAAACCCTTTGATTGTTTCAAGTCTATACAAGGCCATACTTGTTTAGTTGCTAGGCACCCGAGTCGAACATTTGGCACTATTTAAAACCTTAATATTACCTAAACATTCTTTCTTTAGATTCAATAGGTCATAAGTATCACTAGATTTCTAAAGGAAAAGCCTCTACTTAAGACCTCAAATAGTCGGCTATCGGAAAAAATCCCATTTTGAGTAGTTATTTAGGACCAAACAAATTTCAATTAAAGCCTGTTTAAAACCTAAATATTCTACGAAAACGCATTAAGTTCTATTTATTCTACTTATATTTCCAAAAAATCTATAGGCCCCTTTTCTTCTCTCTAGGCTTACTTAATATTTTTTTACAAGTTTTCATTTAAAAAAATGCGACTTTGTTGCCTTAAGGGCCTTGCAGCTAGAATTCATCCGCGGCGGTGATCCCAGATATAGTAAGAAAAATTCACAGGTCAGTTTTCAGGCGTAATCAATAAAAAAGTATTAGTTCCAATACTGTGTCACTGTATTGTATCCTCATAAAACACTGAATGTTTACAAAATAATAGCAGAAAGATCAATGTTTTTTAAATTAATTTACCAACAAGTCCAGTCATGTTACAATTACCGCCAGCATAGTACTACTATGAGTCCATCTAAGGATGGCTTTCTTTAAAGCGTCCTGCTTTAGCATAAGTTTGCATGTAACGATAGGTATTCCTATATTGTTCCTTTCTGTTTGTAGAGGACTGTTCCTTGTTTGGTTAGTTTGTCTATCCTACAATTGCCTGGAATGTCTTCATGCCCCGGCAACCACCAAGGTGAATGTTAAGCTGCTCAGATATCTCCCGTAGAGATGTTTGGCAGTCGAGGACCGTGATTGAATTTGTAGTGACGGAGGCAAGTGATTTAATAGCTGCTTGCTTGGCTGTCCAGAAGATCCGAATGTCCGTGTTGGATATTACGTTTTCTCTGAGCCAAGAGAGAATTTCCGCTTGGAATACGCTACATTGGTCTGGTAGGCGGAAGAAAAGACTGAGATTCAGTTTTTCCGAGAATAACTTCCTACACTTAAGTTGGGTTTTGAACCATCAGTATAGAAATATAAAGAGTCATTGTCCAGAATGCTACGGTCCTCCCATACAGTTCTGGAGGGAATAGAGGTCTGGAAATTATTATCGAACACAATTGAGGTGTGGTATAGTCTAGACGACCCGGAATGAATCCGAAGTTGTTTAAAATATTAGTGTGGCCAATATGATTACTGGTCCACTGAAAGGTTTTAGACGTGTAGCTGAGTTTGCTGCTACTTGTTTGCTGAAGATGTCTAGGGGAGTGAGATTTAGTAGTATGTCGAGGGCGTCAGAAGACGTTGACCTTAGCGCACCGCTTATGCACATACCAGCTGACCTTTGGACTTTGATAAGCTTGTTTAAGTGTATCGCTTTGTCCAGTGCGGTTCACCAAACTACCACTTCGTATGTAAGTCTTATGACCGAGGTGTATAGCCAGTGTGCAATGTTAGGAGAAAAGCCCCATTTGCCATCAATGGCTTTTTGGCATGAAAAGATTGCCACATTGGCTTTCTTCAATACCCTTTCTTCAATATTGAGCTTCCAGGTCAGTTTTTTTTTATCAAAAATGAGTCCTAGATATTTAGCTTGATCGGATAGAGTAAGTGTTACATCTTTAATTGTAGAGAGCTTGAAGACTGGAATCTTGTATTTCCTCGTGAAGAGGACAAGTTCCGTTTTGTGGGGATAAATATCCAATCCACATCCTTTAGCCCAGTGAATTAGCTTGTTTAATGCTGTTTGTAGCAGTTCTGCAAGGTTCTGTGGGTATTTGCCTGATACGGCAATTGCCACATCGTCCGCGTAAGCTATAACATTAAAACCTTCCCCCTCTAGGTCTAGCAGCAGTTCGTTGACTACAAAGTTTCATAGGAGAGGATTACTCTCCGAGTAATCGTCAACCTATTCACAAGTGTTTTTAGATCGCTCCGCTTTATTAATTTATTAAATCGAATTTTAACCCAGACTCTTAATTCAAGTTGTGGTCTTTTGTTTGCCATTCAATTTTGTAAATTTTTTTCAATATAACCTGGCAATTCATTTTTGTTAATAGTGTTAAATACCAAAAATTTATCAAAATTAAACAGCAAATTCATGCTAAAATTGACACATAGTTAAATCTGTACATATAACTGATTTCATTTATTTTCTTGTGTGAAAAGAGAATATACTTTGCCGCTCTCAACATTTTTTGCTCCCGTTGATGATTTTTTTTTCTTTCTCCCGGTGAGTGAAATTTTTAGCATATGTTCTGCCTATTGAAGCATTATTGAGACTACATTGTATCCGAACTTCTTGCCTACATTTTCATGTTGCTGCTTGCTACCAACTGAGCTTTGAACATAACCTGCTGCTGGCTCCATCCTGCATCGCATTTTGCATACCAGCCTGCCTGCTGCAATTAATTGTTTTCATCGTTCAACTCATCAGCAACAATAACAATTTAACAATATACTCTACTCATCAGCTGTTATCTGTCATCAGTCATCACTCATAATATCTGCCATCTGTTTCAACTGCCACCTATCATCTCATACCATAACCAACATTTCAACCTCAAATTCATGGTTCGTGCATGAACTAAGTACAGGGTGTATTAAAACTTTTTTTTGGCAAGTAAAATTTAAAAATATTAATTTTTTCATAAATCCAAAATTTCAAAACAAAACCAAAATCAAAAATATGTCTGCGTGTGCTGTATGTGATAATATTGCGGATTACCTTATTGACGCAATTATTTGTCATGGTAACTGTCGTAAATTATTACATATTAGATGTATTAATGCTCCGTTCAGCAGCATCAAACTTTTTAAAGAAAGGAAATCTTTTTATTTCTTTTGTGACGATTGCGATCCATTTGCATACAACAATATTGTTCGTGATGTATTACAAAATAAGCTGCATATCGAAAATCTACATAACCAATTGCTCCAACTTAACAAGCAAGTTACCTACAAATAATATCGCTTCTAGCCGCTGGCATATCTCAAATAAAAATAATCCTTCATCATGTGATACTGCACCCAATACCGACAAACGTCAAACGAGAAGTAAGACAAAAGTTAAAAATATTATCTCTAGACCTAAAAGCTCATCTAAACGCAAAAGCAATGAACTTGACGCAGAATACTCTCTTCAAAATCCATTAGTTAAAAAAACATCAACATCAATATTTGATTGTGTTCGCCTACTCGTCCACTACAAAACTTCAACTTCAATTATGATGCACCAAACCCCCCGACCCTTCTTCCGTCGTCATCTATACCATTGCTTAAAACTCCAACTGAAAAATCACCTACATCTGCTCACACCTCACCCAAATTTACTGAACCAACAACAACAATAAGACCAACAACTCCAACACTAATAACCGGAACTGATGAATGCCAAATGTCATCTAAACCAATAATTTTATCAGTTGCGACGTTACCAAACTTTCACTCAACGGGCGTAAATAATATTGATACAAGTAACTTTCCACTTCAAGCTTGTCATGTTCAAGAGCAGAACAACTCAAAAATGCCTTTTGAATCACGTTTAAAAATTGTTGAAGGACAAAAAATTCTTTTCATTTCTAAGCTTGACCCATCTACTTATGCCTTAGACATAAAAAATTTCATAAAAAACAAGATTGGTACGCTACAAAGCATTATTGTAGAAAAAATGCTTCAACGGAATTATTCTAAGTACTCATCTTTCAAAATAAGGTGCTCAGATTCAGTTTTTTATCTTTTAAATAATGAATCTTTTTGGCCTCCTGGAATTGTTATGCATGAGTTTGTAAATAGAACATTGGAAAAGCAGCCAAACCATTTTCACAAACACCTGACAATGCAAACATCCAACTGCAGCAACTTCAACAAGTACTAATATACTATCAAAATGTGAATGGATTACGGACAAAGACCAATAAGGTCTACAAAAATGCAAATAACATTTCGCACGAAGTTATTGTCTTAACTGAAACCTGGTTAAACTCATCTATCGCTGATACCGAGCTATTGGACACAAGTTTTCAAATTTATCGTCGTGATCGTCATTCTCTTAATGAATCTGCTAAAGTTGGTGGAGGATTGCTGATAGCTGTCAAAAACTCTCTCGTTAGCACTCTTGTCGATGATTTCCTAGAGTCTACAATTGAAATTCTGTGCATTAAATTAAAGATGTCATCTGGTTACTTATATGTAGTGGCTATCTATGTACCACCTAATTCCAAATCCGAGATAAACGAAGGACTATGCAATTGCTTGGATAGCATTTCAGAGAAAACTGAATCAAATGATGAAATTATAGTAATTGGAGACTTTAACTTAGGAAGTTTACATTGGTCTTGGGTAGATGAATTCCAAGAGCTACTTCCTGTCATACTTCGACTGCAAACGAATTCAGCATAATGGATAATATGGCATCATTAGGCTTAAAACAATTGAATGGAGTCAGCAATCAATTTAATAAAATTCTGGACCTTGTTTACTTTTCTGGATGTTTTACATCGGACAGCTATGTTGAACTTTGTGACTCAAAACTTATTGAAGAGGACCGACACCACCCCGCATTATCAATTTCCCTGAGCTTGAGTGTTTATAATCTACCTAGTAATTGTAATGATAAATTAGAATTTAACTTTAAAGAATGTAATTTCAATCAACTTTTTAACTTACTTGATAGTATAAATTGGAATACCATATTTTTAAACTCAAACTTAGACGACATGACTATAAAATTTTATAATGTTTTATTTGATTGTTTTATCGAAGCTATTCCTTTACGTAAAATAAGAGAAAAACAAACTAATCCGCCATGGTTCGATATGCATGTAAAAACCTTAAAAAACAAGAGAAACAAAGCCTGGGTAAAGTTTAGTAAGTCTAGGACTGATGAAGATTACAATGTATATATGGAGCATAAAAATGAATTTGAAAACTACACTAATTTTATCTATTCAGAATTTATTGCAAAAACTCAAAGTGAACTTAAATCAAGTTCAAGAAATTTCTGGAAATATGTTGATACTAAAAGAAAATTCGACGGTTATCCATTAAATATGAGCTATGAAAATGCAAACAGTCATATTCCAGAAGTTATATCTAAAATGTTTGCCAACTATTTTAAAAGTGCCTTCGCCGATACTTTGTCGTCTGATGCAACAGATAATTATTCTTCAACGGAAGAGTATTCTCATCTGGCGTTAATTAATTTTTCAATCTCTGAAGACTCAATCATAAATAAAATATTAAAACTAGAAGATAATATAAGTCCTGGTCCAGATGGCTTGCCTGCTTTTATGTTTAAAAAATGTTCATCTTATTTATCTTACCCATTATATCTCTTGTTCAATGAATCCTTGAAGTGTTCAAAATTTCCTACTCTATGGAAATATGCTTACCTCAGACCGGTTCATAAAAAGGGCCCTAAGAATTTGGTCACTAATTATCGTCCCATAGCCAAACTGTCTGTTATTCCAAAACTTTTTGAATCCTTAGTATGTGACAATCTTTCCTTTAATTGTTCTTCTATTTTATGTGAAAATCAACATGGATTTGTGAAGAAAAAATCGACGATAACAAACTTACTAGAGTTTACGACATTTTGCGTTGATGCTTTTGAGAAAAAGCAACAAGTTGATTGCATATTTACTGATTTCAGTAAGGCATTCGACAAACTAAGCCATGAAGTACTTTTGAAAAAGCTATATAACAAGAATTGGACTAAATGAGAACTTTCTTTCATGGATATCTTCATACCTTGTAAACAGGTATTACTGCGTAATATCATTGAATAATTATATATAGAAGTGACACCGGAAAAAACATCCGCTTTGTTTGAGGGGTGGAGCCACAATCGTTACAGGAGTGGCGCCACAATCGTTATAGGATTGTGTATTCGATGGCCGAAAAATTCCTGAAAAGGACTTTTGGTTACTAAGTAACCACAACTACAATATTATTTATATTTGGTGTATTTGTATAAGTTTTGTTTTGTGTTAGTAGTGTGTTTGTTTATTTTTGTTTCTGTAATATTCAAATTGAATTTATTTTTAATTTTTGTAGTATTTTGAATTGAACATTTATTTTTGAATGTTTGATTCTTATTTATATTTGAAAAGATTTTGTTTTTCTGTTTTTATTAACGACAAGAAGATTTTCTTCAGTTATAGAGAGTTTTTTAATTTTGATTAGGGTGCTTTTTGTAGTTACTATTTTCTTAAACCGCATAATGCAAGAGTAGGTAAGATCAAGTTCATACAATATGGCCATATTACACATTATTTTAAAGTATTTTAATACATATTTCAAAGTATTTTAATACAATACGAAACTACTTCGATTATTTGCTTAAAATGATTTATGTATGCGAACAAGAACTTTGTTCAAATTTGCAGCTGTACCTAAATGAAAATTTAAAGTTTTTATAAAATGTTAAATTTTGAAAAAAAAAAATCTTTTCCTACCATATTTGGATATTTTTCTCTATTTTTAATTTTTTAAAATTCTTTTTTTATCTAAAATTTAAATGATATTTATTAATAAAATGTTCAAATAAACTCAAAAGAATTTGAGTTTATTGGAAAAAAAAATTTAAAAACTGTGGTTTTTGGATAGTTCCAATGATTTTCCTATTTCACCATTTGAAAAAAAAATATTTGGTTCTAATATCCTGAAACTAGAAGAATGTAGCTTTTAAATGCTTTTTATTTTGTCATGATACTATATAGTCAAGTTATGCATTCCTACAAAAAAAGTTGAGGTAACAATCAGATATGGCATTACTATAGCCCTGTTCCATTGGGGGTGGTAGTCTACTAATAGTAGATTTTTTGGTTTTTGGTCTGTCTACAGTTAAACAGATCTACAGATTAACATCAAACATGGTATGAAGCATTTTTTGGAGACTCTCCAGAGGGGTTTTTAGAACTAATTTTTTTTTACTTAAACGATACCTGTCATATAGGTGCCAGTTTCGGAAATGTTTAATTTTCTCGAAAACGGTACCAGTGATTTTGTTTAAAAAAATTATATACCTAATAGTTCTTGGGCAATCATGGAAATTTTTTAAAATTATTATTTACCTTCCGTAGAACCGTTTTTTTTTTTCAAATCAGATTTTCTGCCAAACCACCAATTCAAATTCAACGAATTTTTTATACAAAAGCATATACATATATGTAGTTTAAATATAAAACAGAAGGAACATTTGGAAAAATAATAGTTTTTGGATTAAAAAGAAATCAAATTGAGTAGGTACTTGTTTTGGAGCTATCACGAATTTTGCTTTGTTCCTTTAACTTTTTGGACCAGAGTATAAAAACGAATCAGGTTAACAGCTAACGCCCGTTATGAAACTCAACTATTAAATTTAGCCGAGCGTAAGCCTTGTACCTGAGTATTAAGTTGTTTATTGGAAGGGTGAAATATGTATAATTTACTAATGATAAGTTTTGGTGAATAAAACTTCTTAATCAGAATTCTTTGGTGCAAACGATTTTCGTCAAATGTACATATTTATCATGAAGTAAAGTTATCAGGTGTAGGTTAGCGTAATAGTAAGTAAATGTATAAGTGTGGTCGAATGATCGGTATTCAGCCGAATCATTATTCGCAGCATCTCTAGTTTATACCGTTAAAAAATTTCAATTTCCCCTCCGTGGAATCAAAAATAAACAAAAAGTTTGAGCCAAATCGACTTATTGGTTTGAGCTCTTACCTGATTTACAATATTGCGTTGAGTTTTTCTTAACGCTTGTCTTTTTTTCTTTAAAGGCCATTTGCTGAAACGAACCTTAAATAAATTATGTTGAGCATTAACTTGTATGCTCTACTTTTTTTTAAACTGTCACATGCTTAAGTTTCGATTAAGCAAAAAAACGGCTCTTATAGTTACGCATTTCATAATTAATTGCCAAAAAAAATATAATATAAAAAAAGCAATATCTGTGGGGGGATACGAACTCAGAAAGCAAAATTAAAGAGCAATCACCTTGTCACCTACGCTAATAGGGCTGTTGAAATTAGGGTAACTTTTATGCCCTATAAGGTATAACGTGCCTAGGATATACAACAATAATATTTAATTTTGTTCAAATTCTCATCGTTAATAAATAAATTTCTTGTTTTTAGTTTCGAGTTACTATGGATACATTTATAATCTCAACTAACATTTCAAAATTTCAATTTTTATATTATTTTTGTTTGATATTTGTGTAATTTTGTATGTATGAGTAAAATTTCCTTATTTTCTTTTTTCATTTATAGGATGTCGACGTGTCGATACGATTTATTTTTATTTGATATTTGTTTCCTTATGTTTGTGTTAGTAAAATTTCCTTTTTTATACACACATTTTTTGAAACATAATTTTTCTAGGACAAGCTCCATTCTCTCTGGGGATTTTTTAGTACATCTGATTGCCGAAAAAAATAAAATCGAGTGGCGCTAGAAACTATCGGTGTCACTTCTATATATAATTATTCAATGGTAATATTTAAAAATGACTGTTCTGAGAACTTTAGAGTAAATTCTGGTGTACCTCAAGGAAGTCACCGAGGCCCATTGCTCTTTGTGTTATTTATAAATGACCTTCCTTCTGTTTTCCAAAACTCAAAAACTTTATTTTATGCTGATGACGTGAAAATATTTCGAACAATAAATTCCCTATCCGATTGTAAGCTCTTGCAAGAAGACTTAAAAAGATTTTGGGAATGGTGTTGCACAAATCGCCTTATATTAAATATTGACAAGTGTAAATCAATGAGCTTTACACGAAAACAAAATTTAATTGCTTACAACTATGAGATAAATTCGTCGAGCCAATGTAACACTTGGCTTCATCAAAAGATTTGCGCGGGAGTTCGAGGATCCATATGTTTTGAAGGTTCTATATATTTCATTTGTAAGGCCAATTCTTGAATACGGATGTATAGTGTGGGCACCTTACTATATGATTCATATGAACAGAATTGAAAGTGTTCAGAGAAGGTTCATGAGATTTTCGTTGCGTTTTCTTTCATGGTCCGATAGAATTGTCCTACCTCCATACTCGGATAGACTTAAACTTATTAATTTACCATCACTTTCAGTTCACAGAGAGTATTTGCAATTATGTTTATGGGATAATAAGAGGCTCAATATCTTCTTCAGTGTTGGATCGACTGAATTTTAATGTTGGGCGTGCTGGTTTAAGAAATAGGTTACCAATTTGTGTAGTTTTTAGTAGATCTAACTATGGCGTCAATAGCTCCATGAATCAACTAATTAATATTTTTAACAAAAACTTTCATATAATCGATTCTATTAATGATAATGTTAAATCCCATAAATTCAAAAATAGCTTCTTTAATCAATTTAATTAATTTACCAGAACGTTGTTTTTTCTGTTGTTATTTATATTAGTACATTTAGTTTCAATGTTTATATATGTATATTTTATTGTGATTAATTGACAATTATTACTCATATATTGAGTTTAAGTTTAATGATTCCATTGTTAGTATTTAAGCTTATTTCTAATGTTAGCATTTAACATATTAAAGAAATAAAAAATATAACACCCCTCCCTGAGGGGACCCTCTGTTGGCTGCTCTACGCGTTTTGAAGTTTCCCAACTCTGAATTGATAATTCTACTACTAAGCATGATGTCTATCATGTCCTTAAGCAGGTCTTCTATTTTATGATTGTCTAGAGCATTCGTGATTGCTGAGTTCCTGACATTATTAAACGCACCCTCTATGTCTAAAAAAGCGCCAAGAGTGTACTCTTTGTAGTGTAGGGAATATTCAATGGTGCTAACCAGAGGTTGGAGTGAAGTTTCCATCGATTTCCCCTTAGTGTAGGTAGGCATGTTGTGCCTTAGAGATCAGACATGATTCTATTTCCTGTCTTAGATGGATATCTATCATTATTTCTAGAGTTTTAAGCAGAAAGGATGATAGAGTAACAGGTCGTAAATCTATTGGAGTGACATGAGAGCATTTTCCCGCCTTTGCTATAAAAACCACATTAGCTTCTTTCCAGGCCTTTGGAATATATGAGAACTTTATACAGCTTATCAGTATAATTTCTAACTTTCGCAATATGATAACTGAGACGTGTTGTATTTATGTAGGTGATTTGTATGGATTGAAGCTGTTTATTGCCCATAATAGTCTTGGAAATAAGATCTTTACTAATTTGATAAAAATAGTTGGATCGGTGACCAATGTCTTTGTTCTTGAGTCTTGAGTTCGAGCTACCAGAGATCCCAAAAGTAATGATGCAGACTTGTTCGAAATAATTTCAGGATTCCAAATTTGTAAATTTCAAAATCGTACTTGATCCCTTTTTTGAGTTACAGGCACTATACAATTTATATATGTATTTATGTATATATGTATAATATACATACAGCACTGGACAAAATAAAGTACGCACTCCTAAAACTTTCACATTTATGCTGTTCTCGCTCCCCGATCCATCAATAAACTATTCTTAAGTAGTGACTAAGAAAGTCTATTACTATCCTTATACGCTCCTGGCGAAATAATGTCAAATTTTAGGCTGGACAAAAAAGAGTTACAAATTTATTTGAACCTCAAAGCTCCAATTCTCATTCTTTGGAGCTGAAAAGTTTTTTTCTTCAATTTTTATATTTTACTGAAAGAATATAGTCCAAAAAAGCACTCAGTGACAAAAATTTCATTTTAAGTGAGAAAACGCGAGCTTAAAAATAAAAATTTTGGTTTATCGAAATAAAAAATCATTAAAGAGCATTAAATAAATCAAACTGCATTAAAATAAATTCATAAGAAGTTTAAAAAAATAAGTATAAGCGGCTATAAGGTCGGTCTTGGTAAAAAACGAATAACAAATCAATTTGATGATCGTTGAATTCTCAAAAAAGTTAAGAAAAATCCGATGTTTAGTAGTCTCGAAGTGACAAAGAATACAAGACTAAACATTTCTAATAAAATTATCTGTAAAAGACCCAAAGAATCATGCTAAGAAAGCAGTTTCACACACCGACGCGCTTTGGTTTGAAAGTCCAATAAAATCAAATATATAGAATTTCCAAAAAAATACGCCGCGTTTTCTCACTTAAAATGAAATTTTTGTCACTGCGTGCGTTTTTGGACTATATTATTTCAGTAAAATATAAAAATTAAAAAAAAAACATGTGAGACATTAATTAAGGTTAAGGAGCTTTGCCAGTTAAAAGACAAGAGAGCAAAAATCATAAAAACCGTGGTAACTCGAAAACGGGACGAAAACGAGAAAATTACCTCTTAAGTTTTCCGACGTAAAATGACCTCAGGAATCCGTTTTGGGGCGGTGACTGTGGGACACCCAGTATAGATCCTTATATACATTAATTTTAATGAAGATTAAATGACGAATTTTGGAATCATAAATCATTCTTGTACATGAGCCATCCTATAATCACAAATTTCACAAAACTTCATTTATATTGCTTTCTGTGTTGTTAATTTTCACCACCTTAAAATAAGGTGATTCCACTTAAGCTCAGTTAAATTTAATGTGAACTTCATTTCGTCTTATTTTAATGTAAATGTTACTCTTAAAAAACAGACCAAAAATAAAAATTTTAATATTATACACTTAAGCAAAACTTGCAGTTTATCATACTCATTTCCAACACACAGTGGTAAGGCACTGGCCTAGTAACCCAACACTCTTAGGTTCGATCCCCGGTGGCTGCCAGTTTTTTTTAATATTCAAGAAATTAATGTGACTTGTCACCTTAATTTAAAGTGATGTCACCTTAGTTTAAGGTGAAAGTCATCTTAGCAAAAAACCATACAGAAATCCGCTTAAATTAAGGTGCGATCCGCTTAATACTATGTGGTCTGTTTTCTCCGTGCAATTACAAAAATTTTTTCATGCACAAGTATTTTCAGGGAAGTCTTGGGTTAAGGTAAGGAGATCTAGCATCAACTAGCTTATAACTTTCTCCAAACAATTTTTTTTCTTAGAATATACCCAATAATCATCCCCCATCATACAGGGACACCCTGTATATGTAATGTATATTAATATTAATATACATATCAGTTAATCTTTTATCGGTTTTTCTAAAGCACTCAAGTTGTGAAAAAAAAATTATCAAATCACCTTAGTTTAATGTAATAGAGTGTCCTTCTAGAGCCAGTAAGCTAGCTGTAAAATATTTATATTTGAAAACAAAGATACTGTTTTTAAATTAAATGGCTTTTATATCCGTGGCCGAAATTTTTAAAATTAATTTTTTTTAAATTTAAAATTTAAAAAAAATCAAAATTTAAAAATTTAAAAAAAAACACAATGTAGGTTTGGAAAAACAAATACATGCATATTTTTTTTAAATAATATCAGCAGCCAAAATTAGGTTTTTTTTTAAATTAAAAATCACCCATTACAATAGCACATGTCATTCAAAACACTTTATGTATATTTTGTATTTACTCAAAAAAAAGTCATTTTTGAGGAAGTTATAACTTATAAGCTGCCAAATTAAGCAAAAATCGAAAAGCTAAGAAATAGCACATTTAGGGCCGGTTTGTTGACACTCGATTATCTTTTAATCAAGGATTTTTGTATGGAATAATCCTTGATTAAAAGATAATCGACTATGAACAAACCGGCACTTAGAGTTTTGAAAAGTAATTATACTGATTCAATTTCCTTAAATAATGTACATTCGTTAGCCCAGGAGAGTTTGCCAAAGTTTTATTTTTCCTGTAAATTTTTACACATTACCGATTTTTTTTTAAATTGACACATATTCAAAATTAAAATTACAACAAATCTCCATTTAAAGAAATCCATTTTTTATTCTTGTTACTTAGATAACCGCTGCCTAAGATTTTTTTGTCGGTTATCTGCTTCTTTCAGGGTCATGTTTGTTTTGCTAGTATGCAGGATCTAGACTCACCTTTATACGTCGCATACAGCAGAGAATAATTTTTGGTCCCGAGGCCTCTCACCAAGGATTTTACAATCCAAGGTTCCTGGATCAGGATTATATCCTCTCCGGAATTTCTTAGTCGGAGAAGAAGGGCGGCCGAAGCCTTTATGAATTGTTGAAGATCAATCTTTACTACCTGCAGCATGGCTATAAGTACGATCAACCTCCACCACCGTGGCATTAAGGTCCTCCGTTTCTGAGGTATAGTTTAATAACTCCTCTTCAGAGTTAGGAGCCTCAAGCGTGTCGTTGTCAGCGTCCATATCGGACACAATAAAAGAAATAAAAAATTAATGGACCATGTGTGATTCCAAACTTTTCCATGCATTTGACTTATTGCTTAAATTTTATGCAAAAGTATGTAGGTACCAAACACCAATTCCTATTAAATTTAACCTTTTGAAAGAAGGAGTTGTAATTTTTATTTTTAATGTGTACAGTGTACTTTAAAATAATTAAGAATGAATAAATTGAAGCTAAAGGCCCATTTCACACGTCGCCGAGAACCGGATAAACGGCCCGGATAGCCGGTTGCTAGGTACACGTTCTTATGGGCGCCTTCACACGTACAAACCGAAACCGAAACCGTGTACACAACTCGGCTACCGGAATGAAACCAACTGCGCTTACTACAACCAGAGACAGAAAAAATATAACATTTCTCTTGTCTTTGCTTCAACTTAGCTGCCGTTCTGGTCAGAGATACACAGAAGGAGATGGGAAACTTCTGACGTCATAATGGTTTGCCTACAAGTTCCTTCCGACATTTTTGGCTAAGTATGCGTGAAAAAACGAACGCTTTTGGCTAAGTATGCGTGAAAAATCGTACATTTTTGGCCAGATGTAGGTAAAAACACCGTGGCTATACTATGTGTGTTTTTCACATATATTCACGAAAACAAAAGAGATTACAACACCACGAAATAAACAAATGGGTTTTGGGGGGTAAAACGTACGAAAGTTTCCCATCTCCTTTGGGTATCTCTGGTTCTGGTTTTCTTCTCATGTGCTGTAGTCAAGAAAGGGGTTGTTTTGTTTTTTTTATATTTTGATGTCAGTTCGTATTGTGAGGTAAGATAGGGGTTGTTTTTTTTTTGTTTAGGTATATCAAGATCAAGTCGAAGTGAAACCTACCAGAAAAATTGTTGTTTCATCCTTTGTTCTGCAGCTGCAGCCGACCGGCTGCTGCCGGGTGTGTGTGAAAGCATACTCATTTCTTGACAAAACCGTAAATTCTGGCCGGATAGCCGGTCTCGGTTATGTGTGAAATGGGCCAAAGGCTTTTTATTATTTTAATACACAACAGAAAGTTGAAAATAATGATGGACCACCATGTTCCTATTAAGGAAATGTTGAATGTTATTCATTTATTTTCATATAGCAGTGACTTTGATTTTCTTCCCCAAAGTTTTCGAACGAACACCATACAATATTAATTGACCCAATCCTAGATAAGGGTTATTGTATTAACAATCCTATTAATTTGATCCTTTAATCAAAACTGCACAGTTATTTTTCATACTTTCACTTATGCACCACTCCTTTAAAATTTTAATTTGTATGAAAACTCAATGAAAAATAAAAGCAAGCTCTTTGAGTTTGTCATTAAAATTAAATGTTCCATGGTAAATATAATAATTAAAACTTTATTTATTTTTGGTTCTAATACTATGTATGACATCTATATGCAGTTAAAAAAATGCATACATTTTCCATAAGGTGCAGTGGTACCATTTCAAAAGTGTTCTTCTAAAAAAAAAAAAACACCCTTTAACCCGAAATATTTTGGTGGGCATATTTTTTTCTATGGTATATGAAACGTCCTTACAAAATTTTATCAGCCTACCAATTTTTTTCAAAGAGCAATTGGTAATATTCTGATTCTTGCTCTTTAAGTAAAAGACTATTCATAAAGAGTCCAATAACTTTTTACATGATGGTCAAGACTTTTTGGTATTAATTTTATTTGATAGGGCGTTGACAAATAGCTCGAAATCATGTACCATATTAATACAAACTACCCGACCCAGCCCTCGAAGTTCGAGTGCCAATTTCTTTATTTTTTTTTATTTGCAAGACTTTTGAACACAATTATACCAAAATAGTTTCTATATTTTTTATAGTATTTGTTGTTGTTTTCTTGCGATTAACTACACTTTTTGAAGACGAAATACACAGGAATATATAATATTCCTACTTTTTGATATATTTTAAACCTGATTTAGATATTGTTGAACTACGTTTTAACTACGCTCAACTACGTAAAAAAAGTATCGAAAAAGAAAATGCAAAGTGTAATCGCCTTAAGGGCATTGTGTTTGCACCTTGCATTTTGCGATTCAATTCAACCTGTTTCATGTTCCATTCGTTCAAATTCCATACTTCAATCATTAAACCTCCACCAACTTCACTCAAATTATTTGTCATTCACACTTCATTTTTTTTTCATTTAGCTTGTAGAAGTTTAATGTCGAATTCCTTTCAATTTTTAGAATCGCCTCAAAAAAATCGAATTTTTGGTGTTCAAAAGGAACATAAAAACAGACCGAGTTCTTTTTGCGATTGTGTGTGTGTCCTTTGACAACAATTTTTACACGTACTTCAATCTGAAATCAAAACAACTTCTGCAAAATAAAACCAGAGATTCCTTTGATCAATAATTTTGTTTATTTTCATCGGTAATATAAATTCAATTAAGTCAAAATCAATAGGAAATTGCAGATATTATTAAGATCTAGGTGAAGTTATTTGACTTTTTCACAATAACTATGCCAGGAAAAATTATACTTTGATCGTAAATTATTTCTTTAAAATTTATTTATATTTTTCCGCAATAAAAAAAACGATATTCGTATAGAATTTACTCTTTATTTGAAGTCGAAGAAATTTTTCAGCTTGACGTTTGAGAAATGTCAAATGTTCCAACTGTGTGTGCAAATCCGTGTAAATTTCTCAAAAAAAAGGGATGAAAAAATTCAAATTCTGCTTCGTTTGAGGCGATTTTTTTTTTTCTATTTAACATGATTTTCAGAAAAAATTCGCTTCGAGATCGTGAATAATTCGATTTTTTCATTGAAAGGAATTCGACATACATTTTCGGAAGGGAGAGGGCGTTATTTATCGCACTTCCAGTTGGAATGATATTTGTTGATAAGTTTTCCAGGAAAATTTTTGTGAATGCGTTCCGATATTTATTAGAGATTAAAGATAAGTTCACATTTATTTAAAGTGCTTTCAGGTTTTGATCTTTACAGTATACAGTAGGAAAAAGGTAATCCATGGTACTGTGTGGCAGTGAAATTTTAAGCAAAACATCCCTTTGAAAGTGAGAATCGACATTTTTTAATCAAACAAATCAATTCTTAAGGCTATACCACACTAACTGCGTCGCACGTCAACGTTTTTTTTTATGTTAAAGCCATAACTACAATGACCTAAAAAGTGAAAATGTGGGAAATTTACAAAAGTAAATTCTTTTTATTTCTTTCAAGCGCTATTTGTTTTTGGAAAAAAAATACAAAAATTATTTTTGCAACCAAAAACTAAGCTTTCTGCATCATAATTTTTTCAAATTTTGCGGAAGGAAAAACTATCACAAAATGAGTTTGAAAATTTTCACTTTTTGACTTTTTGCAAAAAGTGGCCATTGTAGTTATACATACCTTAAAGGCTTTACTACAATGACCTAAAAAGTGAAAAAGTGGGAAATTTACATAATTACTTTTTTTTTTTATTTCTTTCTAGCGCTATTTGTTTTTCGAAAAAAAACTATAAAAATTGTTTTTGAAACCAAAAACTAAGATTTCTGCATCATTATTTTTAATTTTGTGGTCGGAAAAACTGTCACTAAATGAGTTTGAAAATTTTCACTTTTTTACTTTTTGTAAAAAGTGGTCGTTGTAGTTATACCTTTAAAGCCTCAACTACAATGACCTTAAAAGTAAAAAAGTGGGGAATTAACATAAGTAAAAAATTTTCTTTCTTTCTAGTAATATTTGTTTTTGGAAAAAACTACAAAAATTGTTTTTCAAACCAAAAAATAAGCTTTATGCATCATTATTTTTAATTTTGTGGTCGGAAAAACTGTCACAAAATTAGTTGGAAAATTTTCAGTTTTTGACTTTTTGCAAAAAGTGGCCGTTGTAGTTATACCTTTAACTACCATGGCTCAAAAAGTGAAAATTATCAAACGCATTTTTGTATGGTTTTTTGGGCTAGCAAATTAAAACAAAAAATGCGGAAAGCATATTTTTTTTTGTATAAAAACAAAATTTTCAAACAATATAAGGTATAACGTGCCTAGGATATACAACAATAATATTTAATTTTGTTCAAATTCTCATCGTTAATAAATAAATTTCTTGTTTTTAGTTTCGAGTTACTATGGATACATTTATAATCTCAACTAACATTTCAAAATTTCAATTTTTATATTATTTTTGTTTGATATTTGTGTAATTTTGTATGTATGAGTAAAATTTCCTTATTTTCTTTTTTCATTTATAGGATGTCGACGTGTCGATACGATTTATTTTTATTTGATATTTGTTTCCTTATGTTTGTGTTAGTAAAATTTCCTTTTTTATACACACATTTTTTGAAACATAATTTTTCTAGGACAAGCTCCATTCTCTCTGGGGATTTTTTAGTACATCTGATTGCCGAAAAAAATAAAATCGAGTGGCGCTAGAAACTATCGGTGTCACTTCTATATATAATTATTCAATGGTAATATTTAAAAATGACTGTTCTGAGAACTTTAGAGTAAATTCTGGTGTACCTCAAGGAAGTCACCGAGGCCCATTGCTCTTTGTGTTATTTATAAATGACCTTCCTTCTGTTTTCCAAAACTCAAAAACTTTATTTTATGCTGATGACGTGAAAATATTTCGAACAATAAATTCCCTATCCGATTGTAAGCTCTTGCAAGAAGACTTAAAAAGATTTTGGGAATGGTGTTGCACAAATCGCCTTATATTAAATATTGACAAGTGTAAATCAATGAGCTTTACACGAAAACAAAATTTAATTGCTTACAACTATGAGATAAATTCGTCGAGCCAATGTAACACTTGGCTTCATCAAAAGATTTGCGCGGGAGTTCGAGGATCCATATGTTTTGAAGGTTCTATATATTTCATTTGTAAGGCCAATTCTTGAATACGGATGTATAGTGTGGGCACCTTACTATATGATTCATATAAACAGAATTGAAAGTGTTCAGAGAAGGTTCATGAGATTTTCGTTGCGTTTTCTTTCATGGTCCGATAGAATTGTCCTACCTCCATACTCGGATAGACTTAAACTTATTAATTTACCATCACTTTCAGTTCACAGAGAGTATTTGCAATTATGTTTATGGGATAATAAGAGGCTCAATATCTTCTTCAGTGTTGGATCGACTGAATTTTAATGTTGGGCGTGCTGGTTTAAGAAATAGGTTACCAATTTGTGTAGTTTTTAGTAGATCTAACTATGGCGTCAATAGCTCCATGAATCAACTAATTAATATTTTTAACAAAAACTTTCATATAATCGATTCTATTAATGATAATGTTAAATCCCATAAATTCAAAAATAGCTTCTTTAATCAATTTAATTAATTTACCAGAACGTTGTTTTTTCTGTTGTTATTTATATTAGTACATTTAGTTTCAATGTTTATATATGTATATTTTATTGTGATTAATTGACAATTATTACTCATATATTGAGTTTAAGTTTAATGATTCCATTGTTAGTATTTAAGCTTATTTCTAATGTTAGCATTTAACATATTAAAGAAATAAAAAATATAACACCCCTCCCTGAGGGGACCCTCTGTTGGCTGCTCTACGCGTTTTGAAGTTTCCCAACTCTGAATTGATAATTCTACTACTAAGCATGATGTCTATCATGTCCTTAAGCAGGTCTTCTATTTTATGATTGTCTAGAGCATTCGTGATTGCTGAGTTCCTGACATTATTAAACGCACCCTCTATGTCTAAAAAAGCGCCAAGAGTGTACTCTTTGTAGTGTAGGGAATATTCAATGGTGCTAACCAGAGGTTGGAGTGAAGTTTCCATCGATTTCCCCTTAGTGTAGGTAGGCATGTTGTGCCTTAGAGATCAGACATGATTCTATTTCCTGTCTTAGATGGATATCTATCATTATTTCTAGAGTTTTAAGCAGAAAGGATGATAGAGTAACAGGTCGTAAATCTATTGGAGTGACATGAGAGCATTTTCCCGCCTTTGCTATAAAAACCACATTAGCTTCTTTCCAGGCCTTTGGAATATATGAGAACTTTATACAGCTTATCAGTATAATTTCTAACTTTCGCAATATGATAACTGAGACGTGTTGTATTTATGTAGGTGATTTGTATGGATTGAAGCTGTTTATTGCCCATAATAGTCTTGGAAATAAGATCTTTACTAATTTGATAAAAATAGTTGGATCGGTGACCAATGTCTTTGTTCTTGAGTCTTGAGTTCGAGCTACCAGAGATCCCAAAAGTAATGATGCAGACTTGTTCGAAATAATTTCAGGATTCCAAATTTGTAAATTTCAAAATCGTACTTGATCCCTTTTTTGAGTTACAGGCACTATACAATTTATATATGTATTTATGTATATATGTATAATATACATACAGCACTGGACAAAATAAAGTACGCACTCCTAAAACTTTCACATTTATGCTGTTCTCGCTCCCCGATCCATCAATAAACTATTCTTAAGTAGTGACTAAGAAAGTCTATTACTATCCTTATACGCTCCTGGCGAAATAATGTCAAATTTTAGGCTGGACAAAAAAGAGTTACAAATTTATTTGAACCTCAAAGCTCCAATTCTCATTCTTTGGAGCTGAAAAGTTTTTTTCTTCAATTTTTATATTTTACTGAAAGAATATAGTCCAAAAAAGCACTCAGTGACAAAAATTTCATTTTAAGTGAGAAAACGCGAGCTTAAAAATAAAAATTTTGGTTTATCGAAATAAAAAATCATTAAAGAGCATTAAATAAATCAAACTGCATTAAAATAAATTCATAAGAAGTTTAAAAAAATAAGTATAAGCGGCTATAAGGTCGGTCTTGGTAAAAAACGAATAACAAATCAATTTGATGATCGTTGAATTCTCAAAAAAGTTAAGAAAAATCCGATGTTTAGTAGTCTCGAAGTGACAAAGAATACAAGACTAAACATTTCTAATAAAATTATCTGTAAAAGACCCAAAGAATCATGCTAAGAAAGCAGTTTCACACACCGACGCGCTTTGGTTTGAAAGTCCAATAAAATCAAATATATAGAATTTCCAAAAAAATACGCCGCGTTTTCTCACTTAAAATGAAATTTTTGTCACTGCGTGCGTTTTTGGACTATATTATTTCAGTAAAATATAAAAATTAAAAAAAAAACATGTGAGACATTAATTAAGGTTAAGGAGCTTTGCCAGTTAAAAGACAAGAGAGCAAAAATCATAAAAACCGTGGTAACTCGAAAACGGGACGAAAACGAGAAAATTACCTCTTAAGTTTTCCGACGTAAAATGACCTCAGGAATCCGTTTTGGGGCGGTGACTGTGGGACACCCAGTATAGATCCTTATATACATTAATTTTAATGAAGATTAAATGACGAATTTTGGAATCATAAATCATTCTTGTACATGAGCCATCCTATAATCACAAATTTCACAAAACTTCATTTATATTGCTTTCTGTGTTGTTAATTTTCACCACCTTAAAATAAGGTGATTCCACTTAAGCTCAGTTAAATTTAATGTGAACTTCATTTCGTCTTATTTTAATGTAAATGTTACTCTTAAAAAACAGACCAAAAATAAAAATTTTAATATTATACACTTAAGCAAAACTTGCAGTTTATCATACTCATTTCCAACACACAGTGGTAAGGCACTGGCCTAGTAACCCAACACTCTTAGGTTCGATCCCCGGTGGCTGCCAGTTTTTTTTAATATTCAAGAAATTAATGTGACTTGTCACCTTAATTTAAAGTGATGTCACCTTAGTTTAAGGTGAAAGTCATCTTAGCAAAAAACCATACAGAAATCCGCTTAAATTAAGGTGCGATCCGCTTAATACTATGTGGTCTGTTTTCTCCGTGCAATTACAAAAATTTTTTCATGCACAAGTATTTTCAGGGAAGTCTTGGGTTAAGGTAAGGAGATCTAGCATCAACTAGCTTATAACTTTCTCCAAACAATTTTTTTTCTTAGAATATACCCAATAATCATCCCCCATCATACAGGGACACCCTGTATATGTAATGTATATTAATATTAATATACATATCAGTTAATCTTTTATCGGTTTTTCTAAAGCACTCAAGTTGTGAAAAAAAAATTATCAAATCACCTTAGTTTAATGTAATAGAGTGTCCTTCTAGAGCCAGTAAGCTAGCTGTAAAATATTTATATTTGAAAACAAAGATACTGTTTTTAAATTAAATGGCTTTTATATCCGTGGCCGAAATTTTTAAAATTAATTTTTTTTAAATTTAAAATTTAAAAAAAATCAAAATTTAAAAATTTAAAAAAAAACACAATGTAGGTTTGGAAAAACAAATACATGCATATTTTTTTTAAATAATATCAGCAGCCAAAATTAGGTTTTTTTTTAAATTAAAAATCACCCATTACAATAGCACATGTCATTCAAAACACTTTATGTATATTTTGTATTTACTCAAAAAAAAGTCATTTTTGAGGAAGTTATAACTTATAAGCTGCCAAATTAAGCAAAAATCGAAAAGCTAAGAAATAGCACATTTAGAGTTTTGAAAAGTAATTATACTGATTCAATTTCCTTAAATAATGTACATTCGTTAGCCCAGGAGAGTTTGCCAAAGTTTTATTTTTCCTGTAAATTTTTACACATTACCGATTTTTTTTTAAATTGACACATATTCAAAATTAAAATTACAACAAATCTCCATTTAAAGAAATCCATTTTTTATTCTTGTTACTTAGATAACCGCTGCCTAAGATTTTTTTGTCGGTTATCTGCTTCTTTCAGGGTCATGTTTGTTTTGCTAGTATGCAGGATCTAGACTCACCTTTATACGTCGCATACAGCAGAGAATAATTTTTGGTCCCGAGGCCTCTCACCAAGGATTTTACAATCCAAGGTTCCTGGATCAGGATTATATCCTCTCCGGAATTTCTTAGTCGGAGAAGAAGGGCGGCCGAAGCCTTTATGAATTGTTGAAGATCAATCTTTACTACCTGCAGCATGGCTATAAGTACGATCAACCTCCACCACCGTGGCATTAAGGTCCTCCGTTTCTGAGGTATAGTTTAATAACTCCTCTTCAGAGTTAGGAGCCTCAAGCGTGTCGTTGTCAGCGTCCATATCGGACACAATAAAAGAAATAAAAAATTAATGGACCATGTGTGATTCCAAACTTTTCCATGCATTTGACTTATTGCTTAAATTTTATGCAAAAGTATGTAGGTACCAAACACCAATTCCTATTAAATTTAACCTTTTGAAAGAAGGAGTTGTAATTTTTATTTTTAATGTGTACAGTGTACTTTAAAATAATTAAGAATGAATAAATTGAAGCTAAAGGCCCATTTCACAC
Organism: Episyrphus balteatus; assembly: GCF_945859705.1. Classification (NCBI taxonomy): domain Eukaryota; kingdom Metazoa; phylum Arthropoda; class Insecta; order Diptera; family Syrphidae; genus Episyrphus; species Episyrphus balteatus. The sequence goes on from NC_079135.1 coordinate 60,334,765, forward strand.
GTCGCCGAGAACCGGATAAACGGCCCGGATAGCCGGTTGCTAGGTACACGTTCTTATGGGCGCCTTCACACGTACAAACCGAAACCGAAACCGTGTACACAACTCGGCTACCGGAATGAAACCAACTGCGCTTACTACAACCAGAGACAGAAAAAATATAACATTTCTCTTGTCTTTGCTTCAACTTAGCTGCCGTTCTGGTCAGAGATACACAGAAGGAGATGGGAAACTTCTGACGTCATAATGGTTTGCCTACAAGTTCCTTCCGACATTTTTGGCTAAGTATGCGTGAAAAAACGAACGCTTTTGGCTAAGTATGCGTGAAAAATCGTACATTTTTGGCCAGATGTAGGTAAAAACACCGTGGCTATACTATGTGTGTTTTTCACATATATTCACGAAAACAAAAGAGATTACAACACCACGAAATAAACAAATGGGTTTTGGGGGGTAAAACGTACGAAAGTTTCCCATCTCCTTTGGGTATCTCTGGTTCTGGTTTTCTTCTCATGTGCTGTAGTCAAGAAAGGGGTTGTTTTGTTTTTTTTATATTTTGATGTCAGTTCGTATTGTGAGGTAAGATAGGGGTTGTTTTTTTTTTGTTTAGGTATATCAAGATCAAGTCGAAGTGAAACCTACCAGAAAAATTGTTGTTTCATCCTTTGTTCTGCAGCTGCAGCCGACCGGCTGCTGCCGGGTGTGTGTGAAAGCATACTCATTTCTTGACAAAACCGTAAATTCTGGCCGGATAGCCGGTCTCGGTTATGTGTGAAATGGGCCAAAGGCTTTTTATTATTTTAATACACAACAGAAAGTTGAAAATAATGATGGACCACCATGTTCCTATTAAGGAAATGTTGAATGTTATTCATTTATTTTCATATAGCAGTGACTTTGATTTTCTTCCCCAAAGTTTTCGAACGAACACCATACAATATTAATTGACCCAATCCTAGATAAGGGTTATTGTATTAACAATCCTATTAATTTGATCCTTTAATCAAAACTGCACAGTTATTTTTCATACTTTCACTTATGCACCACTCCTTTAAAATTTTAATTTGTATGAAAACTCAATGAAAAATAAAAGCAAGCTCTTTGAGTTTGTCATTAAAATTAAATGTTCCATGGTAAATATAATAATTAAAACTTTATTTATTTTTGGTTCTAATACTATGTATGACATCTATATGCAGTTAAAAAAATGCATACATTTTCCATAAGGTGCAGTGGTACCATTTCAAAAGTGTTCTTCTAAAAAAAAAAACACCCTTTAACCCGAAATATTTTGGTGGGCATATTTTTTTCTATGGTATATGAAACGTCCTTACAAAATTTTATCAGCCTACCAATTTTTTTCAAAGAGCAATTGGTAATATTCTGATTCTTGCTCTTTAAGTAAAAGACTATTCATAAAGAGTCCAATAACTTTTTACATGATGGTCAAGACTTTTTGGTATTAATTTTATTTGATAGGGCGTTGACAAATAGCTCGAAATCATGTACCATATTAATACAAACTACCCGACCCAGCCCTCGAAGTTCGAGTGCCAATTTCTTTATTTTTTTTTATTTGCAAGACTTTTGAACACAATTATACCAAAATAGTTTCTATATTTTTTATAGTATTTGTTGTTGTTTTCTTGCGATTAACTACACTTTTTGAAGACGAAATACACAGGAATATATAATATTCCTACTTTTTGATATATTTTAAACCTGATTTAGATATTGTTGAACTACGTTTTAACTACGCTCAACTACGTAAAAAAAGTATCGAAAAAGAAAATGCAAAGTGTAATCGCCTTAAGGGCATTGTGTTTGCACCTTGCATTTTACGATTCAATTCAACCTGTTTCATGTTCCATTCGTTCAAATTCCATACTTCAATCATTAAACCTCCACCAACTTCACTCAAATTATTTGTCATTCACACTTCATTTTTTTTTCATTTAGCTTGTAGAAGTTTAATGTCGAATTCCTTTCAATTTTTAGAATCGCCTCAAAAAAATCGAATTTTTGGTGTTCAAAAGGAACATAAAAACAGACCGAGTTCTTTTTGCGATTGTGTGTGTGTCCTTTGACAACAATTTTTTACACGTACTTCAATCTGAAATCAAAACAACTTCTGCAAAATAAAACCAGAGATTCCTTTGATCAATAATTTTGTTTATTTTCATCGGTAATATAAATTCAATTAAGTCAAAATCAATAGGAAATTGCAGATATTATTAAGATCTAGGTGAAGTTATTTGACTTTTTCACAATAACTATGCCAGGAAAAATTATACTTTGATCGTAAATTATTTCTTTAAAATTTATTTATATTTTTCCGCAATAAAAAAAAACGATATTCGTATAGAATTTACTCTTTATTTGAAGTCGAAGAAATTTTTCAGCTTGACGTTTGAGAAATGTCAAATGTTCCAACTGTGTGTGCAAATCCGTGTAAATTTCTCAAAAAAAAGGGATGAAAAAATTCAAATTCTGCTTCGTTTGAGGCGATTTTTTTTTTCTATTTAACATGATTTTCAGAAAAAATTCGCTTCGAGATCGTGAATAATTCGATTTTTTCATTGAAAGGAATTCGACATACATTTTCGGAAGGGAGAGGGCGTTATTTATCGCACTTCCAGTTGGAATGATATTTGTTGATAAGTTTTCCAGGAAAATTTTTGTGAATGCGTTCCGATATTTATTAGAGATTAAAGATAAGTTCACATTTATTTAAAGTGCTTTCAGGTTTTGATCTTTACAGTATACAGTAGGAAAAAGGTAATCCATGGTACTGTGTGGCAGTGAAATTTTAAGCAAAACATCCCTTTGAAAGTGAGAATCGACATTTTTTAATCAAACAAATCAATTCTTAAGGCTATACCACACTAACTGCGTCGCACGTCAACGTTTTTTTTATGTTAAAGCCATAACTACAATGACCTAAAAAGTGAAAATGTGGGAAATTTACAAAAGTAAATTCTTTTTATTTCTTTCAAGCGCTATTTGTTTTTGGAAAAAAAATACAAAAATTATTTTTGCAACCAAAAACTAAGCTTTCTGCATCATAATTTTTTCAAATTTTGCGGAAGGAAAAACTATCACAAAATGAGTTTGAAAATTTTCACTTTTTGACTTTTTGCAAAAAGTGGCCATTGTAGTTATACATACCTTAAAGGCTTTACTACAATGACCTAAAAAGTGAAAAAGTGGGAAATTTACATAATTACATTTTTTTTTTATTTCTTTCTAGCGCTATTTGTTTTTCGAAAAAAAACTATAAAAATTGTTTTTGAAACCAAAAACTAAGATTTCTGCATCATTATTTTTAATTTTGTGGTCGGAAAAACTGTCACTAAATGAGTTTGAAAATTTTCACTTTTTTACTTTTTGTAAAAAGTGGTCGTTGTAGTTATACCTTTAAAGCCTCAACTACAATGACCTTAAAAGTAAAAAAGTGGGGAATTAACATAAGTAAAAAATTTTCTTTCTTTCTAGTAATATTTGTTTTTGGAAAAAACTACAAAAATTGTTTTTCAAACCAAAAAATAAGCTTTATGCATCATTATTTTTAATTTTGTGGTCGGAAAAACTGTCACAAAATTAGTTGGAAAATTTTCAGTTTTTGACTTTTTGCAAAAAGTGGCCGTTGTAGTTATACCTTTAACTACCATGGCTCAAAAAGTGAAAATTACACCGGCACACAAAATAAAAAAAGTGTCATGTACCAGGAACCCGACCTATCTTTCTATATGTTTTTGGGCACGCTGAATCCGAATTTCAAGTCCGTTTGGCCCGGTCACCCTCCAGTTTTGAGCTGTGACTGCATTTTGTTTGGATTTTTATGACTTTTTTGAAGTTTTTTGCATTTTTCTCAAAACTGAAGGGTGTTCGGGCAAAACGGACTTGAAATTCGGATTCAGCGGGTCCAAAAACATATAGAAAGATGGGTCTTGTTCCTGGTACATATAACTTTTTTTTTGGTGTGCTGGCACTGTCGCGAAATGTCGCTTTTATCCCCGGCACACCAAAAAAAAAGTTGTATGTACCAGGAACAAGACACATCTTTCTATATGTTTTTGAACCCGCTGAATCCGAATTTGAAGTCCGTTTTGCCCGAACACCCTTCAGTTTTGAGAAAAATGTAAAAAAGACCCTAAAAAAGGCAAAAAACTTCCCTTTTTTGAGTTTTTTGCATGTTACTCAAAACTGGAGGGTGACAGGGTCAAACGGACTTGAAATTCGGATTCAGCGTGCTCGAAAACATATAGAAAGATAGGTCTGGTTCCTGGTACATGACACTTTTTTTATTTTGTGTGCCGGTGTTATCAAACGCATTTTTGTATGGTTTTTTGGGCTAGCAAATTAAAACAAAAAATGCGGAAAGCATATTTTTTTTTGTATAAAAACAAAATTTTCAAACTCATTTTTTGACAGTTTTTCTTACCTTAAAATCAAAAATAATGATGCAGAAAGCTTATTTTTTGCTTTAATAAACAAAAACAAAGAAATAAAGTGATTTAATTTTGTAAATTACCCTTTTTTTCACTTTTTAGTTTATTGTAGACAAGGAACAAAAAAGACGTTTTGGTTAGTTTTCAAATGTCAAATATTTATATTAATTTATTTTTCTTTCAAACGAAATCTTTTAAATTGTTAAAAAATTGGTAATTTTCAAGAAATAAATGGGGAAGTTGGTTTTCAAAATATTTTATGTAAGTTTGAAAATTAATTAAAAAATTTAATTCGGAAAACAATAATTTATTAAAAAAAAACACATTAATTGAGTGATTAATTTGACTTTTAAATATTCATGTATTAGTGGTTCTTGAGTGAATTCCGATTTTAAATCGAGAAGAGAATTTCTCTTCTGAGAAACAACTGGCCCAGGGATCTTTTTTTTATTTTATTTAGTTTCAAAAAAAAAAAACTACTTTGTGTGTTTCCAATAAATATTAAATAAATATAATGGTTGATTAAAAGAATTATTGTTTGTTTTTTTTTTTTGAAGATTTTTTTTTTTATTTTCAAGTGGAATTACAGTTTTATTCTTAATGAGACAAAGTTTTTTGAAATTACATTTGAAACAAATTTATATGTTAAATTGAAGTTTATAAATAATTTTTCACTTAAATCTAGTGAATTAAAACTATTTATAAAATTCAATTTATCATGTTTCATGTGTAATTTCAAAAGGTTTAGTTTCACTAGGAACAAACTATTTCTTTTACGTACAAATTTCACCACTTCTAGATAAGTACTTTTAAAGTACAATTTTCAGTGGTTTTTCTGTATCTAAAAAAGTACTGGCAAATATACATTAGAAGCACTTCCAGATGTGCTTCGATGATGTACTTTTAAAGTATATTTGTCTGTACTTTTGATGGAGGGGAAATTTATTTCATCTTGCATGCGAGAAAGAGATAGTTGCTTCACGTATTCTTATATACAAGAAGTATATAACTGAGTTTTTTCCCGAACTCCTATTTTTTTCAGTGGAAAAGAAGTACTTCTTTTACGTACATAATTCACCGGTTTTTTGTTTGCAGGGTAGTTAACATGCGATCTTAAAACAACGCACCAATGTGAAACCACCTTAATGTTTTTTGATTTTCGCTGAATGCTTTTATTCATTTATTCAGTCATGAATGATATTTCATTCCTGTCGATTGGAAATTTTTCAACAGATATTCCAGTTGTTTTTGTTTTGATTTTTATTTTTTATATCGAATCTTAATTTGTTTAATTTTAGTATTTCGGTTGAAAAAAAAGTAAAAAAAAAAATGATTTTGCACTTCTGGAAGTCATTCGCTTTAGTTCGGTATATAATTTATGCCCCTTGGTTTTTGTGGGCCCGGTATTTTGTACTACAAAAACCATGTTCGCCGCTTTATTATATGATGATGATGTTTTTTTACTTATACTATGATATGCAACAAATCGAGTGCAGCATAGAAAAACTCTTGTATTTTATCTAACCTTCCGGATGTAATACAAGGTGGGCCAATATCTCAAAATAACTCTTATATTGAGTACTACCATCGATGTAAATTTCATGCTTTTATCACAAAGTGCACGATTTTGTTGCTAAGCCGCCCCACTATTTGAAAAAGTTTAATATATCTGTTTGATTTTATGGCAGAACATTTATTTTTTTTTCAGCAAGTGACAAAGCTTTTACTGAATGAGCTATAATATTAAAACATCAAATCATAATAAACTCTATCCGCCTGTTTTATATACTTACCACTTGCACATCGAATGTTATATTAAACAACATTTTTAAAATAAAAAATCCCGGTTTAAATGATGGGTTTTGATGACGTACTGAGCGGTATAAATGCTGGTGTGCTGCAGCAAAAGGTAATCCTGAGTTTTTTGATCCCTTTTCATTATTAAGTCTAAAGTTTTCATTTTCCGGATTGTAAATTGATTCACAAAGTGACATTGATCCCATCCAATAATTATTTCCATAAAAAAATCCTGAAGTATAGTGTCCGGATGCATCATTCACTGAAAAAATGGAAGGTTTTACGTAATAATATTGTTATTGTTCAGATTAGTACAAATGTGCAAAAAAGTTGTTATTTTGTTGTATGTATTTGCAAAGTCAGTTGAAAGAACTTTTGTGAATAAATATTTTTGAAAAGAAAACAGTTACAAATGACAATTATAATAGTCACATGCAGCAATAAAATAGTTGGAAATAAAATTGACTATGCCGTAGTAATTACGTAAATGAGTAATTCCATGTGAAAAGAATATAGGAAAAATACCAATGTCATAAAATCTTTTTGTGTCAATTTTTACAGGCTCCTTAGCTCAAAATATTAACTTCTCCATATAAATAATCTCCCAAAAAAATTAGCAAATGAGTAGTATGAATTAATTCCTTAAGTCACTTAATTTTTGAGAGGAAAAAATACATTGTCTTAAATTTCTTTTTTGCATATTTTGTGCGGCTATGTACATAATTGAATAAGTCGGTACCAACTGCTAATAACACGGCTGGTAATGCAGGCTCAAAATTTCCATTACCGACAGCTTGAAGTTAAACTTACCTACTTGTTAAAGCCTGGTACGCTGCTCGCGCTAAATTTTAGCTCCCATACAAATTATCGAAAATTTTTAGCCAAGATAAAATGGATCCCATACAAGTTATCGATAACTTGTATGGGAATTTTATCTCAGCTAAAATTTAGCGCGAGCAGCGTACCAGGCTTAAGCCTTAACTACATTGGGCACTTTTTGGAAAGGTATAAAAGTGAAAAGATTTTTTTTCTGACTAGCGCAATTTGTTTGTATGCAAATTGTTTTTTAGACACAAAAAATGAGCTTTCTGCATCATTTGTTTTAATTTTCGAGCCCGAAAAACTATACAAAAATGCGTTTGAAAATTTTCACTTTTGTACTTTTTCACTTTTTGATCCAATGTAGTTAAGGCTTTAAACATGTGGTGACACATCGTCGGCGTAAACCAAAATTGTTTTAAATCCACTTTTTACCGAAAATGAGTTAATGATGCAGTTTTGCTAATTTGGGGGTACTCTTTCCGAATTTGAAAACCGTTTTTGTCAAACAAATTTCATTCCGCAGTTAATATAATTTAATGGGACATAGAACAATAAAAACAGGGAAGTAGCCTTTTGAAAATGACCCCGAGTATTCTTGATTGTTCTAAGTCCCATCATATTTTGTTCTAAGTTTGAAACTTAAAAATCGTCCCCTGTAAAATTTGCTTTTTGTGACTTAGGGCCGGTTTGTTCACACTCGATTACCTTTTAATCAAGGATTTTTCTATGGAATAATCCTTGATTAAAGGATAATCGATTGTGAACAAACTGGCCCTTAGAACAATTTTGCTTTACGGCGACGACATGTAAGGTAAATAAAGGTTGCCTTGTAAACGTGTTGCACCTGCGATAGCTTCGAATTTAAATTCCTCTTTGTATTTTTTTCACTGTATTCTTTTTCTTATTTATTTTTTAAGACTATTGATTTAACGTCATTTGATATTATGTAAATAAAAGATCAAAAGTGTTTGAAAATTCACAGCCTTTTATGTTTTTGTACTTAGATCTAAAAAGATAGGGCCGAAATTGTTGCACCCGTGACCGTACTTTGAACCCTTCCTGTGACGATTTACTTATTTAATTTTATAGCTAAATCAAAAATAAACAGGTTTATATGTACCCGTTCAAGTTATAGTTTAATTAAAATATCTTCGTATTTTTTTGTAAATATAAGCTTCAAATGGGTAGATATAAGGACCAAAATACTATTTAGTGCCTAAAAAGTTGTCCATTTGGTTGAATTTAATTTTTCTTGAAGAAAAAATACAAATTAGTAGAAAAAATATATTGAGTTATAAAATTAACATTATTTACATTTGCAAATTTGAAAACCAAATTTGGATTTAATTGTTTGCAAACACGGTAACATTGTGGTTTATCTTGGTAACGCAGTGGAATTTAAAGTTTTAAAGCTGATTTTTGGTAACACATTGAAATTAACTATGTTAAGAATATTTAATTTTTCTGTGATTTAACTTCTTAGGAGATTTACGTTGTTCCTATAGTTTCAAATTGAGGAATATCAGAGAGCTTAATTATATGATTTTACAAATAAAACTGAAATTTGCAATTGTTTGGTTTTGATCACTTTGTGTCAAAACATCGGTGCAAATGTTATTTTATACCTAATAGATTAAATTATAACCATTCTATGTCAACTAAAATATATGAAAATATATTGATAATAATTTCATATTATTTTTTAATTCACTGCCCTAATTAGGCATCAAAAAGTATTTTGGCTCATAAATATTGCACCCGCGATAATGGAATTGCCCAATGCATGCTTTCGCATAATCGCATACTTTTCAAAGAAAACCTACTTTATAAAATTGTTGAAATATCAAATCAAAACAAAAATTTTCACACAGTTGCTTTAAATTAAAAGGATATTATTTGTTTATTTCTTCAAATTGTTGAAAATTGGTAAAATCTACTCTTTCTTCCCACATTTAACCCTTTAGATTTTTAGAAGATGAGCTTTCATATTGTATTAGTATCTGAACTGTTGCTAATAATAAGCAACAGTAGAAATCAAAAAATATTTTGATGTCACTTATGAAAAAAAATATTAAAATTACTTTTTATTTAGCAATAGTTGAATAAGTAATAAGGAAATAAAAACTCTACATTTACGACGGAGGATGAACACAAACAATTAACGAAGTATTATTTAATAAGAACTCGAAATATTAAAAGAATGGATTTCAATATCGGAGGTAGGTATATATACAATTTGTTAAACAAAAATGAATAATAGTGCGGGTATGTATGCTCAACAATGTTTTATACATAATATGCATATTTAACCCTCTGTAGGCACACCTCTTTTTTGTGACGTGATAGGCACACGGGTGCGAATTTGGTTTATACTTTTTCATGTCGCTAGAACTTTTTTCGGTCACAATATTTTAAAGAGAATCAAATATGAAATTTATGTAGAATATTCCGAGGAATTCGAATATTGTATTTACAATTCCGAAATAAAATATTTTCACCATTATAAAGAGACTTTTTTGTGACCACTTTTTTGAAAAATCGTAATTTTTTTATTTTTGTCCTGCCAAATTCGCACCCGTGTGCCGACAGAGGGTTAATACGTACATATGTATATACAATACATACATATATACAATTATGTGTAGAAAAACAATTATGAATAATTGATAGATTTAATGGCTATTTCACGTGGTTTAAATACCGATGGTGTGGCTTAAATATCTAGTGTCACATGATTTTAATACCGATTTTGTGTCTTAAATGCCGAGTATCACATGGTTTTAATACTGATTGTGTTCCTTAAATGCTTATTTATCTATAAAAGAGAGCTGCCATTTTGTGAATCAAAAGGGTAGTGAGGTTCTGAGGTTAAACTCCGAGCTGAAACAAAATCTTAAAAAAAACAGTATCGTTGAAATGTGGTTCATCTAAAAAAAATAGATGACGAAGAAACAATTTTTAAGAGGCTTATACTTTTACCGACGTTGCAATAAAATGAAAGCATTTTAAATTATGTTAAATTATAAAAAAAAAGGAGTAATGTAGTATCTGAACAAATTATACTGTTGCTAATAATAAGCAACAGTAGAAAATTTTCCTTCTTGCGTGACCTTTTTCCAGAGTCATACGTTGTCGTGGCCCCGGGGCAAGATTGAAATTTTGGGCTCCTTTCATAATTGAGGGCCCCTTTGATATAGAAAATAAGAACAAATAAAAAAGTACGTATACGCCCTACTTTTTTGTTTGTTTTGGGTCTCTTTATCATTTGTTTGTTTCTAAGACTCTTCAAGTAACATTTTTTCTGACCCTAGAAATAATATATAATTTTTCTTTCAAAAAACCGATTTATTTTTTTGGGGCCCCTGAGGTAATATTTTTTTTGATATGAAATATAACATAGTGGCTGGCATCCAATTCCTTATGCATGACACTGAAGAATATAATTTTTCTCTCTTGTGTCAAGCCCCCCCTCCCCCAGTCTTCAGGATCATGTTATGTTATATCTAATTTCATCATAATGTACATGATTAACTGAAACTGGTTCGTAAATCTTAGATATTTAGAAGCAGTTCAGATACTCGAGCCCCCTCCCTCCCGGCTGTTTGTGTTTGTTTAAGTACAGAGGCGGCGCTAGACCAAAATGAGGCGTGTGCGAGAGTAAATTTGCGGGGCCCCTAGGAAAATGATTTTGGACTATCATTATGCACGACTCGATCTCACGAACTTGTTCTTAAATTTCAAATTGCTTTAATTTTTAACTTTTTATATAAATAAGATTTGTTAAATGTACGTAGATATCAGAAAAAAATTAATTCGTTCTTCAACGAATTTTTTTTAATCCATACACAGTATTTCTAAAATGATTAAAATACAAGGAATAATTAGACAAAAGGTGTTATGCAAATCTTATAAATATAGGAATTAATGACTCAGTGATGTCAAAATAAAGGTTATATCATCTTCTTTCAAAATTAAGAGGTCTGTCATATCGAAGCTTGGCATTTCACCCTCAAGCCTGTGGGAACCTTAGAAATGAAAAACGCTCTTACCTTTAAAACAGACTGCATGACCTAAGTTCCAATTTCTGACTTGAAAGACCTCTGGTTTTCAAAAGAAGACATTATTAGCTTTAATTTGAGATTAAATTAGCCTTTTAACTCCATAAGTTCAAAGGGGCGGGCGCAGCGTAATATATGAGACTTTTTCCTGAATTATTTGTAGTTTTGCATATACTTTGGGTCGTTGCTAATGAGTCTTAATTTTATTTGATTAAGTAATAATGTTTAACTCATCGACCATCATACCAAAAAACAAGACTTTATGAAACTTCCATCGTTTCTAACCTTAAAACATGCTGCGTTATGAAACTGACAACCTTTGACCCGGAAAACGTCTGAATTTGAGAAGATGGCATTACCATTAATTTGACACCAATATCGTCTTTAAGCTCTATGAGATGCACAATTCGTTTTACCACGCCAACAGTGCCTAATGCAGACGGGAAGACCTGTGGACTGTGGTTTTCGTAATTACTAACAGCCCTCTTTCACTTCAAATTTGAAATTTTCTTTACCTTGATGAGTTAAGCGTTTCTGCAGTGGCCGCCCTGCCTAACAAAATCTTGAATGAATTTGAGCAATTTCATTTACCTATTAAGGCGCATTTTAAAAAAAAAATCAAAATCGTTAGAAGTCGTTATACCTAAACATTTTTTGTAAAAAAAAAACTATTTTAAGTGAAATTGGTATCAAATTTTGCAGAAATTATTTATCTACATTCCAAATTTTAGAAAAAATTAAATGTAAAATTTTCTAAAATTTGACTATTTTAATACAAAATAAAATTCAAACTTTCTTCATCAAAATATAGAAACTATTAAAAACTAACACTTGATTTTTTTTCATAAAATCGTAAGTAATTTTTGAGTAAAATTTGAGGTAATTCTCTAAAATTGGTAATGATATAATATTATATACATAGCGTGACGTGAGTTCTTATTTGTCCTACAGGCCATTTTTGCCGAAAATGAGTTATGGATGCCATCTTATATTTTCGACCACGCTCTTTCGATTGCTGCAAACAGAATCGTCCTATCTCTTTTAGTTTTCAAGATAAAAAAAAATTGTCCTATAGACCAAATTTGTTCGATGAATTTGATGTTTATTTGTCCTATATACGTTTTTGTATGCAGTAGGACAAATTGGCTTTATAATTATGCAAAATTTGTGCTTAAATGTCCTATATCCAATGAAGTTATATTTTTCACACCAAATAACGTCCCCATATTAAATCCTCTTAATAAGAGGCGAAAAACTCAAATTTTAAAGTCATTACATTGCCAAGAGTATCGTTGCTTAATGCTAAGGTAACCATCTCTAATTAAAAAAAGAAGGACATCATCCATATCGTCCCGTTTTTGCGTGAACCACTTATCTACACAAATTTTGTACAGTTCTTAAAAGAAACAACATTTTACAAGAATGTGGTTGGCAAGGCTAGTCTCACGTTAGTCTTAAAATTTGAAAATTGACACTTTTCAAACTACCTGTAATATCGCTGAGTGCTATTGCTATATTGACATAAAGCCGGGATTTGTTTCTTTCTTTAAACTATTGTTTTTTAAAATCACTTATTTATAATTTCTACTAAAAAAAAAAGATGCCGGAAAAAACCAAGGGGCTTTCCCTGCTAGATGCAGGAAGATATATAAAAAAGTTGTGTGACTATTCTAGGTTTGTTTTTATTCATCATCCAGTTGGAAGTTTTTAAATGAAGTTTTAATGACTAATGGGAATTGTTTTTGTTGATGTTTGATTTCCTCTGTTAGATACTACTTATCTATAATTTAATATTTTTTTTTTAAGAAATAACTAATAAATACATAAATTATTCACATTTTTGTTTGATCAAAATTGTTGATTTAAAACCGGAAAAGTTTGGTGGATTGTGAATCCGTCCGTATTTTGAAACATTAATGATTCCGCAAAATGTGTTCGAATACGGAGTTTCGAAAAGCGAAAATTAAAAAACTCCACTTAATAAGATTGTCCTTTTTAATCATTTTTCAGGAGATCAAGAAATTGGCTGCGGAAAACAAAAATGTTTTACGTCCTTAACAAAGTGTTTAAATTGGTACAAAGTGTGAAAAATCAGTTTATATACATTGCGAGCGTTAGCGAGAAAACAAATTTTTTTATAGGAAATAAAGTTTACCCATTCTTAAGCTTTATACAAAAAATTATTTCATGCAATTTTAAATACCTTTACAAAATTGAAAAATAGAAAAAAGAAAAAAAAAGTTTTTTTATCACTGAGATTGTGTAACAAAAAATGTATACATTTCATTAAGTTTTAAATTAAATTTGGAATCTTAAGACCAAAATTTTAGATAATCCAAGGTGCTTGGCAAACTAAATATGTGCACTTTAGAAAAAAAAGTTAAACAAAAATCTTAAATTGTTCAATTTTTTTCTATCGGGTGGAAACAAGCCAATTTAAATTATTTTTTTTGTTTGATTGTTATAAAATATAAAAAAAGGAAATTGACATGGTTTTTCGGATTTTATTATTACCGAGACATTTTCATTTGGCGCCCGCGGGGCCCCTCCAAGCGCGGGGCCGTGTGCGGGGGCACACTCCGCACACCCCTTCCGCCGCCTCTGTTTAAGTAACAGCCTTAGCTGACGTTGAGGGTTGGGGTAATCTTTTTTTCTGATTTTAGTCCTGTTCGGAATTCTTCCGATCATTTAACCGTTAAATTTTGCAAAACTTCTCATGCAATCTTAAAACGACGTATTTTATCGTCTTAAGTATATTTACTTTTTTTCAAAAATAATATTTTTCTCAAAGATATTGGAAATAGAATTTTTTAATATCTCAAAATCTTAGTGGTCCACATGACATAACTAATGGTTTCTTTAAGCAAATTCTAGTTTGCGCTTCTGATTTGGATAAAAAAAGCAACATATTACGAAAAATATATATTTCGGATTGAACATCAAAAAGAATTTCATTGAAAATTAGTTTTTTAGACTTTCACGTTCTGCATTTCACTTTTCGCAAGTGAATTTGCCGAAAGTGAAGTGTTCTGCATTTTTTTACTCATTAAGGTTTTCTGATCGAATTCAATTCACTTTGTTCTGTTCGTGAATTTGGTGCCTTTTTAATGAATCTGCAATTTTTGTACAACATCTTATTAAAACTGTTTTGTAATGTTTATTTAATACAAAATACATAAATCATATGAGGCATGAAATATCATAGGTAATTCAATCACTGCCTCTATCATAGAGGAAGGAATACCTAGAGACGCGACTTCGGTTGGTTTTTCTCTTCCACCCTACAAGCTGCAATGAGAGGAAAAACTCCACAGTGCTTATATGTGGTAGTTTTCCCGTGCATTTTAAATGGCACCAACACATTCAACTGTGGAGTTGAGCTCAAAACACTTAAAAACAATTTAAGTGCTCAGTAGGAAATAAATTCATAAAAAAATAATATAATAAATTGAAAACACGAACCTTTTTTTTTTTATTTCTCTACATATTTATTGAAAGGTAGGTGTCTGGAGTGAGCTATTTGAGCTATTTGAGCTATTCAAGTTCATGTACAAACCAAAATCATGTTTAAATTCAAAATTTGTGAGGACATCTACTGGTGAAAGGAAGGTATTAAACGAATTGTTCTTTTCACATGTATTCACAGATAGGAAAACAAGAGAAAAATAAGAGAGATTATCTGAAATTAAATTTGCGGGTGTTTTAGGTAAGGGGGGTACAAGTCGGCTCTCTAGGTATTCCTTCCTCTATGGCCTCTATGTTCGCAGTGCGCAATTCTCCAGGCACCCTGGGGAATTGCGCACTGCCTCTTGGGCATTTAGTCCCTGTCCCGATATCTGTCCCGATTTTCAAATTGTCCCGACATTCCGTTTCTTTATCAGTCTTCGTCCGAAACCTTTAGGGAGAAAAAAAAATGTGACTCCTTAATCAATCACTGATTGTGGTTAACAGTTTTATTTTATGTCCGCCATCCCAGGGGATTAAGATATTTTGTATATCAAAGCCAAAAGCATAGTCGTATTTTTTTTCAGAAAATCAAAAGATATATTATTAACAAGAACAAGTCTAATACGTGTGGCACTAAATGGTTTGTTTTTGTATTTTAGTGATTTGATTAACTATCTGAAAATCTTCTTTAAAGTCTCTACCAATTTTGTATCGTTAAAGAAGCTGTCGATGAAGAAAAAAAAATTAATTAAAAAAAAAAAAAATTAATTTAAAAAAAAAAAAAAAAATTATTTAAGATGAAGTTTTTATAAGGGAAAACAAAAAAATTTTGGTCCATTAAAACGTTTGGTAAGGGATTTTCCAAAAAATGAGTTTTTGCCTCTGTGTCCATTTTTTAAGCACCATGTTAACACCACCCTAGTTAACACACATGCTTCCCGCGATTAAAAATTTGAACAGCCATTGAAATTCTTGTCATCGAATTTGCTACTGAATAATCGGGCGATCAAAATCGCATGTGTGCGCCTAGCCTAAATCATTCCGACATCTTTTCATCACTTTTGTTCTATGTGAAGCTTAAATCCAGTATATAAGCGAAAATAATTCAGAGAGTGTAGTACCTATGTACAACATTTCGTTATTTTTTTGTTTCAAATTATAAAACTAAACAATTTCAGTTTATTGTTAAATTGAAAAGTGAAGTACAACTAGCTCATGCCAAACAACTTGGATTATTTAAGGGCCAGTTGTATAAACATGGTTCAGTCTCGGATTAGGAATTTAACACACCTATTTCGGAGGATTAGCAGGGGGTCAACTTCGGTTCAACCATGGATGTGGCTGTTTTTATATATCGTTTCGCCGTAAAGGAAAATTGTTCTAAGTCACAAAAAGCAAATTTTACATTGGACGATTTTTAAGTTTCAAATTGGTTTAAGTGACAATTTTTTGCTCGTTTGACATTCAAGTTATGTTTTAAATAAAATTTGTTCTTCTCTCTTTAATAAAATATGCAAGTTTACCTCATTAGCAGGTGCATACTATTCTTAAATATTTTTTGAAACAAAAAACCCCAAAATTGGACATAGAACAATTCCTATACAAGTACGTTTTTTCCTT
Organism: Episyrphus balteatus; assembly: GCF_945859705.1. Taxonomy (NCBI): domain Eukaryota; kingdom Metazoa; phylum Arthropoda; class Insecta; order Diptera; family Syrphidae; genus Episyrphus; species Episyrphus balteatus. Next base: position 60,350,957 of record NC_079135.1, read on the forward strand.
AAATAAAAAGTAGACTTAAAACAAAATATGATGGGACTTCCCTGTTTTTATTGTTCTATGTCCCATTAAATTATATTATGTGCAGAATGAAATTTTCTCGACAAAAAAAGTTTTTAAATCCGGAAAGAGCACCCTAAAATTAGTAAAACTGCATCATTAACTCATTTTCGGTAAAAAGTGGATTTAGAACAATTTTGCTATACGCCGGCGATATGTGGACCTTGTACCAGTGCTAAAACGGAACATTACCAGTGATTTCAGAACATAAAAGTTGTTGCACCACGGATTAAATATTTGTACAACTGGCCCTAAAATTTTTGTTTTTAAATATTGCCAATTTAATTTAGAACTCAATAGATAGAATGTACCTAAAAATTTTCCGCTACAAAATTTCAGTGCGAAAAAAAAGTCCATTTTTCAATGTTTTATATGTATATAAAATTGTACGAAATAATATTTTGTATAAAGCCTAAGAATGGTAAAAATTTGTTTCTTGAAAAAATTTTTCTTGCTCGCAAACACTCGCAATTTAAATTCGATAACGGTAAGCAGAGCTATTTTAAACTTTTAACTACGAATTCCTCTCCTAAAAAATACTTTAAAATGAAATTGGCAAGTTTTTCGCTTCGACAAAGTTCTAATGACCATTTGCTTTAGCGGGATTATCGGGAAAATCGACTGCAGTTACGTATTATAGTTGATACAAAGTATGAAAAAAAAAAATGTTGTTTGGTCTGAGCTAACCCCCCGAAATGAAATCCTAGCTACGGCTATGGCCAAAAGTATTTACTATACCTTAATGTCTTGATTTAAACTTCTTTAACAAAATTGCAATAGTTTTAAGCGATTGGGAGCTAATGTTAAAATTCAATGAAAAGTAAAAAGTAAACAATATAAGACTTTACCCTTATAGCCCGTTTTCACTAGAGCCCAAATGAGAAAATTTCGCAAATTATCTCATTTCGAATTTCAAATCGTACAGGAGACTTTTAGAATTTGGAATTCGAACTGACCTAATTTACGAAACTATTAAATTTGGGCGGTAGTGAGAACAGGGGGGTCATTCCGTAATTTTGAAAACGATAATCGAATCGATGATAATCGTTTAACAGTTTGAGAATCTTTAAAGCTATTTTTAGTCTATTGAATAGACCCTTTTGGATGGAACAAATTCGTTCAAGAGTTTTTATTGGCGATTATGATTCCTTGGCATACAAGAATACTCCAGCCAAAAGTGCTACTAAATCCATTGGTGCATTTCTGAGAAAACGGCAACACTGGTCGGTTTTCAGTTTTTTTGATTTAACTCGAAAACCAAGCCTGACTTTGAAATGGTTCAAAGACACTTTTCATAGCAAATTAAATTTTCTGTCAAGTTAAGATGGTTAAAAAATTTTAAAAATTATTTTTGTCTAAAATTCTAACCTAAAATCAAAGAAAAAAAAGTTAAAAAATTGACAATTTTATTTTTTTTTACTAAATCAAGGGGCATTTTGTGTATGTAGCCGGGACGTCCAAACTTTGTACTAATGAAATAAAGTAGAGCTAAAATCCTTTGATAATATGCAATTTTTAATTTTTTTTTGTCAAGAAACAACTTAAATGTACCTATTCAAAAATTAGCACTTTTTCTAAATTTTTGACTTTTTTAGTTAAAAGCAAGTTTTTAAAACTCGATAAAATCGTATTAATTGGTAACTTTTAGACTTTTAAATTCGTTCAAGAGTTTTTATTGGCGATTATGATTCCTTGGCATACAAGAATACTCCAGCCAAAAGTGCTACTGAATCCATTGGTGCATTTCTGAGAAAACGGCAACACTGGTCGGTTTTCAGTTTTTTTGATTTAACTCGAAAACCAAGCCTGACTTTGAAATGGTTCAAAGACACTTTTCATAGCAAATTAAATTTTCTGTCAAGTTAAGATGGTTAAAAAATTTTAAAAATTATTTTTGTCTAAAATTCTAACCTAAAATCAAAGAAAAAAAAGTTAAAAAATTGACAATTTTATTTTTTTTTACTAAATCAAGGGGCATTTTGTGTATGTAGCCGGGACGTCCAAACTTTGTACTAATGAAATAAAGTAGAGCTAAAATCCTTTGATAATATGCAATTTTTAATTTTTTTTGTCAAGAAACAACTTAAATGTACCTATTCAAAAATTAGCACTTTTTGGTTGCCTCTACAATGTGATGGTTACAAAAACAATAAAGGGCTCATTTCATAGATAATTCAAAGTGCTATAATTCATACTTTAAGAAAATCCCCAACAAATCAAAAGTTCTTCAGATATTTGAAAAAATGTCATATTGTCTTAACCTTGCGAGAAGAACCCGGACTTTGACCGACTATAAAATTGAATTTAACTAACTCACGGAATTCATTTGTATATCATTTTTTAGATAATTTAATTGATAATAAGTCTACCTTCGGACATTTTTGGTTTAAATGAGTAAAAATGGAGTTATAAAATAAAAACGGCACCGACCTCTTTTCCAAGATGGCGGCTGTTCCCGATATCTTATCATCCCAAAAAATTCACTTTTACGATAAGGACATTCACCTAAATACGTTCCATGAAAAAAATTTGTCCCGGGAAAAGTGCAATTTGATTTACTAATTTCCCTGAGCTATTTTGTTTCAAACTCATTAGAGTATTTTTTTCGTTTTTCAAGAGAAACTTTTCGTTGGTCGCGGATTTTACAAGAATTGTTTTTCAGGCCATTGAAAACAGTAAAAGAGTTGGTATTAAATGTTCTTCTATGCAATAGACCAAATCTAATGGCTCTCCGTCCATCCATTCGACCCAAATTTATAAAAATGCACATACACAAAATTGCACAAAAGGCCATAAGGAGGCAAATAAATTTTTTTGTTTGTCATATTTAGTTTATATTAAATCAATCCCTCGAAGTATGTTTACTTTAAAAGTCTAAAAGTTACCAATTAATACGATTTTATCGAGTTTTAAAAACTTGCTTTTAACTAAAAAAGTCAAAAATTTAGAAAAAGTGCTAATTTTTGAATAGGTACATTTAAGTTGTTTCTTGACAAAAAAAATTAAAAATTGCATATTATCAAAGGATTTTAGCTCTACTTTATTTCATTAGTACAAAGTTTGGACGTCCCGGCTACATACACAAAATGCCCCTTGATTTAGTAAAAAAAAATAAAATTGTCAATTTTTTAACTTTTTTTTCTTTGATTTTAGGTTAGAATTTTAGACAAAAATAATTTTTAAAATTTTTTAACCATCTTAACTTGACAGAAAATTTAATTTGCTATGAAAAGTGTCTTTGAACCATTTCAAAGTTAGGCTTGGTTTTCGAGTTAAATCAAAAAAACTGAAAACCGACCAGTGTTGCCGTTTTCTCAGAAATGCACCAATGGATTTAGTAGCACTTTTGGCTGGAGTATTCTTGTATGCCAAGGAATCATAATCGCCAATAAAAACTCTTGAACGAATTTGTTCCATCCAAAAGGGTCTATTCAATAGACTACTAATCGTTTTTTAATACAACATATAGGCGGAATGTATGTTGAACGGCGGCCGTTGTTTAAATTAATAGTTTCTAATACTAAAACGAACGTTTCCTTGGATAGGCGAAAGTTTTGAAAAAATCTGTGAGAATTATTATCAAAATGGTCATGTACACTTACATATGCGTTGGAGTTGGAATATAATTTTTGAAAATTTTTATTTTCCAAAATTTTGTTATAGCTGGATCAATATCGATTTTTTTAATGATCCAAAAGTCAAAACTTATATACATTGAATATAATTTTGAAAAATGCGTAAAGTGTTTTGTTACACATATTAAAATAATTTACTCTAACATTATGGTTATTAAATAACAAAATAACATTTCTACAAATTTTGTAGAAATTAATAATTAACATTTTTTTTTGGTAGTGGAGTTTCCAAATTAATCGGTGATTGGAATAAATTAATAAACACTTTAAAAAAATCAAATATTGCATCCAAAAACGAATAAATTCTCCAAAAACGAGACCTAGCTATTTAGCTATCGTTTATTAATTGACGATTATTGAGAAAATAAAAAAAAAAAAAACATTTTCAATTTCTGGAATCGAACCTCGGACACCCGAGTAATAGGCAACTACTAAATCACCTAGACTAAGACGACTTCTAAGGATATGAAAACTTTTATTTATATAAACTATTTAGGAAATATTGAATCAGAATTGACTTAAAATAGCTTTAAAGATTCTCAAACTGTAAACCGATTTTATCATCGATTCGATTATCGTTTTCAAAATTACGGAATGACCCCCCAGGCTTTAAAATGGATGAAAATGATTTTTTTTGTTTCTGTTTAAACTCACATACCTAAATGAATTTAGTAGTTACTTATTTAAGTGAGATGTGGAACATTCACAATTATAATATATTGTTATATAATAAAATGTGCTTCTACGCTCTCCCCAATGCACCCACCTAAAAATAGCTTTTTACCACACTTGGGGTTTGATCACAAATGCTCCAGTGTTAATTAAAATATCTTCTGTGAAGATAAAGTTGGAGAGCAGATTTCTATAATGATCATTAACAGCATAGCAACCAAGTAACGCCTAAAGATTAGGGAGAAGCTTTCTCTACAGTTGTTTTTACTGGCTTGTTGTTCACTTAACTTTGTATTTTGTCACTCTAGCTTCATCTCGCTACTTGTTTACATCTCGTCTTTAATTTGTTTTGTTTGTACTTATAACTATTGTTAAGCTCAAACTATTGACAACTATTAAAACCTAATATTAATTATGTTTAAACCTTAAGAATTACAATTAAATAAACTATTTAAACTAAAAATAATTGTGTTCGCATCTTAATCGTTACTGGCGCAGTGGAAAAAACTTGGTGGGTGGAGTTAAAACTTGAACTTGCTAGTTAAAATAATAATTTCTTAAAACTATAAATTAAATAAACGTGGCCTGTGAAAATCATAAAAAACTGGCTTAAATAGATCAAAAATTAAAACTTAAGCAAACAAAAAAAAAAAAAAAAACAATTATACAGAACATGTATAAAAACCTAAACTATTTTACGAAGAAGTCTAATGCTTGAAACCTTCACAAAATTCATAATTCTGGAAATTGTACCAAACAATTGTGAAAATTCTTCTAAAAATTGAAAATTCCTAGTTTATGAAACTCCACCAAAGCACCGTTATAAAAACGCTCCCACGCTTGCGGAAAAAAAAAATTTGATTAAGTGCACACAAAAAAAAAGAAACTGTACCTATTTGACTATACCTAGTAATCTATAAAAACCTTTGAAGGAAGCGAATATAAATCTATGGTCCAACTAGTCAACAACAAATATTAGTTCCAGTATCCCGTGAGTATCAAAAAATATATTCCTGAAAAAAGTTGCCTATAATTATGGAGTTCGTTAATCCTGTGGATAGATTTAAGATTATATTAGACTTAATTACTAAGATTCCAGAGTTTGATGGTAACAGCAAATATGTGGTAGATTTCCTGGACAGGGTAGATTCTATATCTGTTACTATTGATTCCTTTGAAGAATCAGCTAAAGTCATTTTAATGGGTTACGTTAAGGACAGAATTGTAGGTAGGGCTAAGACCGAAATTCAGAAACATGGTAGATTAAATACTTGGAGTGAAATGAAAAATGTTTTAAAAAATAATTTTGGGGAAAGACTATCTATTGATAAATTGATTGATAGTATTCGAACAGCACGAGTCCAGACAACAATTGAAGATTATTACAATAAAATAAATAATTTTCTTTGTCGTATTAACAACACTTATTTACTAGGTAATAACCAAGATGGAATAAATGAAATGATTGAGTCAAACAATAGGATTGCTTTTCAAGCCTTTAAAAATAATTTACCCGAACCTACTAAATCTATTATATACTGCAGCTTTTAAAATAATTGTTGAAATTAATCACCAAAGATATGGGCCAAACACTCGTTTTGCTCAAAGTGATTCATGCCAAAATTTAAATGACTCTTATTCTAGAAACACTAACCCTACAAATCCTTTTAAGGGTCAAAATAGCAGTCAGTATAGTAATAGCAATAACAATTTCAATACCAATTCTTTTACAAGAAACAACAATTTTTCCCGTGACTATAACAGGCAACTTAGAAGTTCAATAGCAGGTCAAAATCAAAACAATAATCAGACTGGACGTCAAAATTATAATAGTAATTCTACGGGCCAGTTTCGTCAAAATTATTACAACAATTCTTATGTCCAACCTCAACAAAATAATTACAGTTCCAATAGTGGTCAATCTCGACAAAATTATAATAATAACATGGGTCAATCTCGTCGAACCTACAATAACTTAAGCGTGCAATCACGACAAAACAACAACTATCCAAGCAGTAGTCAAACACGAAATCCGACTAGGCAATCGAATAACAGCGAGCCTATGGATATTTCGTTGAATGAACAGAGACAAAGCCAATCTTCTGAAAATCAGCAAAATTTTCAACTGGGTCAAAGAAACACCTACCCTATATAACTATCCAAACTCCCCTAAAGACTCTCAGATTTGTTATAGATTGTGGTGCAGAATATAGCATAGTAAATAAAAATGTATGCCATCCAAAATGGAAAATTACTTCAAAAAAACATACGCTAAAAGTTCTGGACCGCAATATAGAAGCAAATACTGAAATCCGAATACCCATTTTTAAGGAATTCAACAAACCAGACTATTTTATTCATTTTATCGAATTCCAGTTTCATGAAAATTTCGACGGGCTGATAGGGAACAATATTTTTGTAGACCTCAATTCAGTGATAGATTTAAAAAACCGTTATCTGAAAACACACCGCGAGAATTCAAATATTTTTCAATCGAGAAGAAGAAATATATGCCTCACAATGTGTCGAAGACGATTCTTATAAAATTTTTTGTAATGAATTTTTTCAAAATGAAATTGAAGAAATTTTTGCAAAGCATCTTTGCCCTAAAGACACTTCCAAACTCAAATCACTTCTTCGAGGTTACAAATCAGTTTTTTATAAGAAAGGGAATTACTTGTCATTTACGAGTCAAATCCAACATCAAATTTTAACTAAAAACGAAATCCCAATTTATTCAAAGATGTATAGATACCCCGAAATACAAACAGAAGAAGTTGATAGACAAATTGATGAAATGCTGTGACAGAACATTATTGCACCAAGCTACAGTCCGTACAATTCGCCACTCTGGTTTGTTCCAAAGAAAGACGATCCAAGTGGAAGAAAACAATGGCGAATGGTAATAGATTATAGGAAGCTTAATGAAGTTACTATCGATGATGACTTTCCTATGAATGGCACTGATGAAATGTTTGATAAGCTAGGTAAATGCAATTATTTTTCAGTCATTGAAATAGTCAAGGGATTTCACCAAATAGAAGTTGACCCACGTGACCGAGCGAAAACGGCATTTTCAAATAAAAGGGGTCATTATGAGTTTTTAAGGATGCCTTTTGGCCTGAAAAATGCGCCAAAAACTTTTCAAAGGCTAATGAATTATGTACATCCTTAGAGACTTCATAAACGTCATTTGTGTTGTTTATTTGGACGACATCCTCGTTTATTCGACAAGTTTTGAAGAACATCTTCAGTCACTTAAAAAAATTTTAGAAGTTCTAAAACAATCAAATCTTAAAATTCAATTAAACAAATTCCACTTTGCCGAATTATCAACACCATATTTGGGCCACATTATTGTGAGCAATGGTGTTAAACCAGGCCCAAATAAAGTCAAGGCAATTTAAGACATGCAAATACCAACCAATAAAAAAGGTATAAAACAATTTTTAGGGATAACTGGGTACTACCGGAAGTTCATAAAAGATTATGCCAAGGTAGCCCATCCTATGATAAAATGTCTCAAAAATAATCAAAAAATAAATTTATCTGACCCTCAGATAGTTAAGTCATTCAATAATTTAAAAACTTTACTAACATCTGAGCCTATTCTTCGAAGTCCCGATTTCCAAAAAGAGTTTGTTCTGACCACCGACGCATCAAACTATGCCTTAGGAGCAGTGCTTAGCCAAGGTAATCATCCAATTTGCTAAGCTTCTCGTACCCTAAATGAGATGTCTCTCAAGTAAGCAGAGCAAGGTCAGCAGAACATATGTTTTGTTATTGGATCTTTTAGTGCTTATTAAGTGCCCCAAAATTAAATTAAGTGCTCCACTACTTTTGGAGAAAATTAATGTTCTGCTAACTTGATTTAAAGTTAGCAGAGCAATTACCAGAAAATGCCCTTAACTGCTCGTAGAAAAATCGGGTTTGGTAATATTTAGGTGCTAATTAAGTGCTCTACGAATCCCAAAAAAAATTTCCAAAAATAATTTTTTTTCCAAAAATAATTTTTTTCCGTGATTTCCGAAAAAAAAAAATTTTTTTTTCGAACTGTCTTAAATAATTAAGTGCTTAACTAATATAAGTTAAGTACCCCATTTTCCGAAGAATTTTCTGAGATTTTCCATTAAAAAAAAAAATATTTTCATTTTCCATACAAATTCATGTTCTTCTAACTTGAATTTGGATTTTTTCAAAAAATTCCACTTTTTTCGACAAAATTCGACTAAAATAATTGAATGTTCGACTTATTTGAATTAAGTGCTCCATTTTCCGAAGAATTTTCCGAGATTAAAAAAAAAAAAATTGTCATTTTCCATACAAATTCGTGTTCTGCTAACTTGAATTTTGATTTTCTCAAAAAATAAATTTTTTTTTGACAAAATTCAAATGGAGTAATTAAGTGCTCGACTAATTTGAATTAAGTACCCCATTTTCAGAAGAATTTTCCGAGATTTTCCATTAAACAAAAAATATTTTCATTTTCCATACAAATTCATGTTCTGCTAACTTGAATTTGGATTTTTTCAAAAATAATGTGATTAATCTTACAATTGGAATTTGTCAGATAAGAACTTTTTTTTTGAGTTTAGACATTTTTTGAGGATATTTCAAAAACCTGACGTGATATGGCAAAATAGACTTCGGATTCGGTTTTAGCAACCCAAAAACTATATGAAAAACCTAGTCGCAACTCCAGATAAGAAATTTTGTTTTGTTGGTTTTGACATTTTTTTGATGATATCTCAGAAACCTGACGTGATAGGGCAAAATTGACTTCGAATCAGCGATCCAAAAACTATATGAATAACATATTCGCACATCCAGATCAGAGAAAAAAAAATTTTGTTTTCGTGACATTTTTTGAGGTTATCTCGAAAACCTGACGTGATGGGGCAAAACGGACTTCGGATTCGGTTTCAGTGACCCCAAAACTATATGAAAAACCTGGTCGCAACCCCAGACCAGAACTTTTATATTTTTTTGTGTGGCTGTGTTATTTTTGTAAATTTTTTTTGGGATTCGTGGAGCACTTAATTAGCACCTAAATATTACCAAACCCGATTTTTCTACGAGCAGTTAAGGGCATTTTCTGGTAATTGCTCTGCTAACTTTAAATCAAGTTAGCAGAACATTAATTTTCTCCAAAAGTAGTGGAGCACTTAATTTAATTTTGGGGCACTTAATTAGCACTTAATAAGCACTAAAAGATCCAATAACAAAACATAATGTTCTGCTGACCTTGCTCTGCTAACTTGAGAGACATTTAAATGAGCATGAATGTAATTATTCGACCTTCGAAAAAGAATTGCTTGCCATTGTGTGGTCGGTAAAGTACTTTCGAACGTACTTATACGGGAGAAGATTTACGGTCAGAACAGACCACAAGCCCCTCGTTTGGTTAAGTGGGATAAAAGAAACTAACATGAAGCTTCAGCGCTAAAAGGTCATATTAAATGAATATGACCCAAAAATCGAGTACCTTAAAGGGAAAAAAATTGCGTAGCAGACGGGCTCAGTCGATATATTGAACAAATTCAAGATTCTTATTCGAAAATCAACAAAGAAGTTGATTCAAGAAATAATTTTGATAATAGGATTGGTTTTGCTAAAGATTCTTCAGAATCTAACAGAAGAAATTTTTAACAACGAAGTGAACATTGGTAACGAAAATACCTACCACAATCACATGTGCTATTGCGCCAAATGATAACAATGAAGTTATCTCAACGGATGCAACCATCCATAGCGCAATGGAAGATGAATCTCTTCACATATTCATAATCGAAAAGCCAATTAATTTGTTCAAAAATCAGGTGTACAAAAGAAAAAAGCACATTAAAAATAATTCACAAAAAGATACAAAACTACATTCATGTCGAAAAGGGTAAATCCGTTCTTTGAATATAATGAAAAGATTTTTAATAAACAAAGGTTTAATTTGCATTTATTGCAACGACTTGTCATTACGGAACACGGAACTTTAAACGAACACCTACGAATTTTAAATGTTTCCAAGGATAACTCGGAATTGAATGACAAAATCTTCAACATTATTACTATCTATAACGATACAATTCATGCCACGACAAAACACAGACCCATAGATTTTCTTCGTAATAATTTCTCTAGAGAAGATATTGAAAATTATTCCAAATCTTTAAAAAACCAAAAAGAAAAAGCAATAGAAAATAAAAATAAAAAAACTTACAGTAGGAACTTTGACCAATGACCAGATGTGGTTCAGAAAAGAACCGTAGTCAAGAGTAGACCAAAATATAGAAAACTGAATCAATTTACAGCCGCCGGCAATTATGTAATCGACAAATCCACAAAACGAAACACAAGATACTATAAAAAAAAAACAATTAAAAAGAAGGTATAAATACCAAAACACTTGAATTTTATAAATTTTCAATGCACAGTTAGATTTCAATTTAAGATTCAATTAACATACATCCATACATTTACAGATTCTTGAAATTTAATCCGCTTTTATTCCTTTTTTGTGACCGACTTTTCACTTTTTTACACAAATATTATAATCACTTGTTTTCTTGTTTAATAAAGTATTGATTCTTTAATTTTTGTTTGGGTTTTGTTGTGCGATAAAAAAAAAGAAAAACATAATTATTTATTACTTCCAAAAACTTTGAAACTCACTTTAAAATTATTGAAACAGTAAATTCATAAAATCAAAAGGGAGAACGAAACATTTCCTTCCTTTTCATCTGTCATTTGCATTTCAATGAAAACGACCCACCTCAATCGGAAAAATAAGTTCGTTCAGCATATATGTTGCTAAGTCAGCTATTACATGAAGCCTCAAGAGGCGCGCCTCTTTTCAAAACTAATGAGTGCAAAAGAGAAAGAAGATAAAACAAAAAATTATCCGACCGGAGAGTCGTGGGCCAAAATTCTGAGACTCTTTTTTGACGTTTCTTTTTCCACTCTTTCTTTTTTCAACATTCCCTTTCATTTCTTTCTGCTTCTTGGTGGAATACAACAACAACAATACTGTAATCAAAAGAGAAATGTCAAATTTGAGTCTTTGACTCAAGAGGCATCGTGTAATAGTACGCGCCTCACAGAATGATTATCAAAAGAAAATTCGAAAAAAGAGTCAAGCCTCTTGAGGCTTCATGTAATAGCTGACTAATGGGTTTAAAAATGAATGCGTTCCATTTCTTTTGGAAGGAAGATAAAACGATCTAGTAACGGATAGATGTCGCTAGGCTCGTTGTTCTTTCAGAGGAAATAAAATAAGCGTTTAGATTTGTAACTCCTAATAGGGGTATTCACGATCCGATGCAGCTGGTCTTGTATCATTGCAAAAGTGCAAAAGTGTAAAATCTTGCAACACTACAACAACAAAATATATGGATTGAAATTTTACAATGGTCTTGCACTTTTGCTATACCCTAACCCTATTGCAAAATAAAAATACAATGGTGTAAAATTTTTTTGACAGATGGCAGCTCGCCGTCGCGTGTCGCCCATGATGAACAGTTTATCTTTTTTATTCTTATTCTTTTTTATTTTGTTTCTTTTGATGTAATTTGTGAAAATAAATTAACCCGAACACAACAAAGAATGAAATTATAAAAAATTGAAAAAAAAGAATAAGCATCGTAGGAAAGACAACTCCGTAAAAAAAAAAGAATGAAGCTGATATAATTCATATCATGGATTCCATTCAATATTTACTATAGATAAGGAGAGGTGCGTTCACGATCTATTGTAAAAAAATAAAATTTTACACTTTTACTAGACCTGTTGCACCAGATCGTGAATACCCCTATTAATTATTTTCGTTTGGGAATACGTTTTGAGTTTAATTTTAACTTTGTATATAAAAACTATATATTTTTTACATACAACGATTTTAACAACATTTACGTTACTAAATCGGTGAAGATACTCTTCTCTGCCCAGGGAATTTGTTGGAAATCAAATGCTGAGGAAAATGTATGTTTAATAAGTATCTTATGATTATGATTTTGGAAAGAAAACGAGATAGCGATCGATCAAAATGTATGTAAAATCAAAAATGATGTAAAAAAAAAGACTTATATTTTCATTAAAAAAAAAAAAACTATACCTAAATAAAAAGCAAAAATATAAAAAAAACTGTTATACTACCATATAAAAAGGAACGAGTGACTTAAAAATGGATTATATTTGTAAATTTTTTGAAAGAATGCTGGAAATTATGTTTTTTTAATTAAAAATGTGAAAAAAGGTAATGAGTATCGTTGAAACAACGAATTTTTTTTTTGAAAAAATCAATTTAACAAAACTGTTATACTGCCAAATAAATTAACTTAATAAGGAAAATATTGGAACAAATTTGTAAAAGCACAAGTAATAGTCACATTTGATGTTGTTAAGCTGTTATATTTCTAGGTTTAAGCAAGTAATTGTAAGAAAAACTTTTTTTTTTCTCGAACATGTAAATAACAATTTTTTTGGGGACCAAAAAAAATGTTGGTGGGGAGGTGTTATATAATAAAATGTGCTTCTACGCTCTCCCCAATGCACCCACCTAAAAATAGTTTTTACCACACTTGGGGTTTAATCACAAATGCTCCAGTGTGGCCTATTTAATTAAAATACGTTTTTTCTCCAACTTCTTCTGTGAAGATAAAGTTGGAGAGCAGATTTCTATAATGATCATTAACAGCATAGCAACCAAGTGACGCCTAAAGATAAGGGAGAAGCTTTCTCTACAGTTGTTTTTACTGGCTTGTTGTTCACTTAACTTTGTATTTTGTCACTCTAGCTTCATCTCGCTACTTGTCTACATCTCGTCTTTAATTTGTATTGTTTGTACTTATAACTATTGTTAAGCTCAAACTATTGAAAACTATTAAAACCTAAGATTAATTATGCTTAAACCTTAAGAATTACAATTAAATAAACTATTTAAACTAAAAATAATTGTGTTCGCATCTTAATCGTTACTATATACTTACGTTTTTTTTTTATTTTTTTAAGGAATTTTAAACGTCCTTACATGTTTTAAGACATTTTTTTATTAAGAAGTCCACAAAAATTTAGGAGTAAGTCCTATGCATGGAAAAGTTTGTATTTTACTATTTTCGTATTTTCGATTTCATGTATTTTTTTTTCTGTCCCGATTTGTCCCGACTTTTGAGACCTGTTGTCCTGACATTAACAAAAATTTATCTGGCAGCCCTAAATGCCTCTGTGTTTGCAACCTTATTCGCTTTACAATTTACCTAATTCATTTTTCTTTTAGAATTTGCAATAATATCGCCCATGTTCTGCATTTCAATTACATATTTTATTTGTCTCGCAAAATGTGTCTTCTTATTTTTTTTTAAATTTTGCTTTTTTTCCATTAAAATCCAATAAAGTTGCATCCATGTTCAAAGCAGCAGTAACTTCACTTTAGAAACAAAATAAAAATAGATGATCCTTCAGTTTCGAAGTATTCGAAATCGATCGATATGAAGAATATGATATTTCATTTCACGTGAAATTGAAGTGATTACAATTCACTTTCGGTCGAATTGTGGAACATGGGCGTTTATATAGAAAATAGTGATGAGTATAGTTCAAAAACTAGACGTGATAGGAATAAATCTGTAAAAAGTTTTGAATTCCGCACATGACAAAGTTCGAACGAAATAAAGAGTTTATTTTAGGGATGACTCAACTCCTTGCTGTTTGTGTAAAATGTTTGGGACAAAAGAACTTTGAATGTGAAAGGAGGAGACAGTAGTACGAAGCTGTTAAGAGCAGTCAAATGCTACTATACCACAATACCGCAGCGGTTCCCTCTCGATCAAAGATGAATAAAAAGCTGGACTTCATTGCTCAGTGTTGTGTAAGCATTGCGAAGTTGAAACATGTGAAAACGTTTAGGAAATTTCTTTAAATTCGGAGAAGGAAGAAGAAGGAAGAAGGGCCCCGGGGCAAGACTAAATTTTGGGGGTTCCTTTGATATTTGGGGCCGAATTTGATATAGACAATAAGAACAAATTAAAGAGTAGGTATAGGTACTCCCAATTTTTACTTGCGATATATAGGTAATATATATCAAGTTATGCATTCGTACAAAAAAAAGTTGAGATAACATTTTTCCATGACATTACGATGGTAGAGAATGCCAAAAAAGTCCGTCAGTCCGTCAGTCTGTCAGTCTATCAGTCCGTCAGTCCGTCAGTCTGTCAGTCTGTCAGTCTGTCAGTCTGTCAGTCTGTCAGTCTGTCAGTCTGTCAGTCTGTCAGTCTGTCAGTCTGTCAGTCTGTCAGTCTGTCAGTCTGTCAGTCTGTCAGTCTGTCAGTCTGTCAGTCTGTCAGTCTGTCAGTCTGTCAGTCTGTCAGTCTGTCAGTCTGTCAGTCTGTCAGTCTGTCAGTCTGTCAGTCTGTCAGTCTGTCAGTCTGTCAGTCTGTCAGTCTGTCAGTCTGTCAGTCTGTCAGTCTGTCAGTCTGTCAGTCTGTCAGTCTGTCAGTCTGTCAGTCTGTCAGTCTGTCAGTCTGTCAGTCTGTCAGTCTGTCAGTCTGTCAGTCTGTCAGTCTGTCAGTCTGTCAGTCTGTCAGTCTGTCAGTCTGTCAGTCTGTCAGTCTGTCAGTCTGTCAGTCTGTCAGTCTGTCAGTCTGTCAGTCTGTCAGTCTGTCAGTCTGTCAGTCTGTCAGTCTGTCAGTCTGTCAGTCTGTCAGTCTGTCAGTCTCTCAGCCTGTCAGTCTGTCAGTCTGTCAGTCTGTCAGTCTGTCAGTCTGTCAGTCTGTCAGTCTGTCAGTCTGTCAGTCTGTCAGTCTGTCAGTCTGTCAGTCTGTCAGTCTGTCAGTCTGTCAGTCTGTCAGTCTGTCAGTCTGTCAGTCTGTCAGTCTGTCAGTCTGTCAGTCTGTCAGTCTGTCAGTCTGTCAGTCTGTCAGTCTGTCAGTCTGTCAGTCTGTCAGTCTGTCAGTCTGTCAGTCTGTCAGTCTGTCAGCCTGTCAGCCTGTCAGTCTGTCAGTCTGTCAGTCTGTCAGTCTGTCAGTCTGTCAGTCTGTCAGTCTGTCAGTCTGTCAGTCTGTCAGTCTGTCAGTCTGTCAGTCTGTCAGTCTGTCAGTCTGTCAGTCTGTCAGTCTGTCAGTCTGTCAGTCTGTCAGTCTGTCAGTCTGTCAGTCTGTCAGTCTGTCAGTCTGTCAGTCTGTCAGTCTGTCAGTCTGTCAGTCTGTCAGTCTGTCAGTCTGTCAGTCTGTCAGTCTGTCAGTCTGTCAGTCTGTCAGTCTGTCAGTCTGTCAGTCTGTCAGTCTGTCAGTCTGTCAGTCTGTCAGTCTGTCAGTCTGTCAGTCTGTCAGTCTGTCAGTCTGTCAGTCTGTCAGTCTATCAGTCCGTCAGTCTGTCAGTCCGTCAGTCTATCAGTCCGTCAGTCCGTCAGTTTGTCAGTCTGTCAGTCTGTCAGTCTGTCAGTCTGTCAGTCTGTCAGTCTGTCAGTCTGTCAGTCTGTCAGTCTGTCAGTCTGTCAGTCTGTCAGTCTGTCAGTCTGTCAGTCTGTCAGTCTGTCAGTCTGTCAGTCTGTCAGTCTGTCAGTCTGTCAGTCTGTCAGTCTGTCAGTCTGTCAGTCTGTCAGTCTGTCAGTCTGTCAGTCTGTCAGTCTGTCAGTCTGTCAGTCTGTCAGTCTGTCAGTCTGTCAGTCTGTCAGTCTGTCAGTCTGTCAGTCTGTCAGTCTGTCAGTCTGTCAGTCTGTCTGTCAGTCTGTCAGTCTGTCAGTCTGTCAGTCTGTCAGTCTGTCAGTCTGTCAGTCTGTCAGTCTGTCAGTCTGTCAGTCTGTCAGTCTGTCAGTCTGTCAGTCTGTCAGTCTGTCAGTCTGTCAGTCTGTCAGTCTGTCAGTCTGTCAGTCTGTCAGTCTGTCAGTCTGTCAGTCTGTCAGTCTGTCAGTCTGTCAGTCTGTCAGTCTGTCAGTCTGTCAGTCTGTCAGTCTGTCAGTCTGTCAGTCTGTCAGTCTGTCAGTCTGTCAGTCTGTCAGTCTGTCAGTCTGTCAGTCTGTCAGTCTGTCAGTCTGTCAGTCTGTCAGTCTGTCAGTCTGTCAGTCTGTCAGTCTGTCAGTCTGTCAGTCTGTCAGTCTGTCAGTCTGTCAGTCTGTCAGTCTGTCAGTCTGTCAGTCTGTCAGTCTGTCAGTCTGTCAGTCTGTCAGTCTGTCAGTCTGTCAGTCTGTCAGTCTGTCAGTCTGTCAGTCTGTCAGTCTGTCAGTCTGTCAGTCTGTCAGTCTGTCAGTCTGTCAGTCTGTCAGTCTGTCAGTCTGTCAGTCTGTCAGTCTGTCAGTCTGTCAGTCTGTCAGTCTGTCAGTCTGTCAGTCTGTCAGTCTGTCAGTCTGTCAGTCTGTCAGTCTGTCAGTCTGTCAGTCTGTCAGTCTGTCAGTCTGTCAGTCTGTCAGTCTGTCTGTTAATTAATTGGTTAATAGACCCCCCTCATATACGATTTTTTTCTTGTCTCTACCCAACCTACACGCTCCTGCTTTTTTGCACATTACTCCTTAATTACCCTGTGTACAATGTTATACCTTTCAGATAGAAAAACAAGAGAAAAATAAGAGAGATAATACCAATCATCTGAAATTAAATTTGCGGGTGTTTTAGGGTCGGGTCACTAGGTATACCTCCTTTATGGTTCGGGGAGTGGGTGGGTAGAGTTTATAATTGTAAAAAATGGTATAACTCAATTTCCGGCAAAAATACAAGTCCTATGAAAGAAAAATGTATGGCAAAGTTGTTGGTAATAAAAAGTTCAATAACGAGATTTTGGTTTTTGATTTTGATTTTTATCTTTTTCAAAAAAAAAATGTCTACTTTCTGATGGTGTAAACAAAAATTTTCATTAGTATACTTAGTAGGTACATGTTCTCGTAAAATTAAAAAAATGAACAATTATTTTGGCCTATTTATTGAAATTCACACTTTAATTACTCAAAAACCGTAAGATATCATGTTACATTGATAAATCTTACGGTTTTTGAGGAATTAAAGTGTAAATTTTAATAAATAGGCCAAAATTGTAAATAATGATAAAACATTTTCGAATTCAAGTTTTTTTCATTTTTTGCATTTTACGAGAACATGTTCTATAGTATACTAAAGTAAATTTTTGCTACACCATCAGAAAGTAAACATTTTAACGAAGTTTTTAAAAAAAAGCTGATATTTTGACTCGTGAATTTTAGAGTGTTTTTTTTTAATATTAAGTCAAAATAAGTTGAAAAAATAAATATTTTAAATCAAATAAATTACAGTGTATTTGAGACATAATAAGATAAGTTTTCACAAAATTGGTAGAAAAAACATTTTTTTGAAAAAGATAAAAATAAAAAAACAAAAACTCGGTTGTTTGAATTTTTCACATAAATTTTGAGGTTGTTCGAAAAA
This sequence comes from Episyrphus balteatus, assembly GCF_945859705.1. Lineage (NCBI taxonomy): Eukaryota > Metazoa > Arthropoda > Insecta > Diptera > Syrphidae > Episyrphus > Episyrphus balteatus. Next base: position 60,368,697 of record NC_079135.1, read on the forward strand.
ATTGTCGATATAACAGTTGTAGATCTTTTTATTGCCTACAACTTGCCATACAACTTTTTGCCATATGACTTCCAGTTTTGCCGAAAATCAAGATATACCGTTTTTTACCATTAAAAACTCACCCAGCAACTTCCCGAACTTGGCTCGCCCGTAATTTATTTTTGCTTCTATTTTTATCATATTCACCTCCTTTTCCAATGATTTTTGTTTTACTTTTTAATGTTTTGAAGGCTTCGGCACATCGGCACATCGGCACTGGTCTAAATAGGCAACAGCAAGGTAGTTCCAGACAATTTCAAAACAATTACAATCATAATTCGAGATATAACTAATCAAGACAATTATCCAATAAAATAGATCTCTTAATAATGATACAAATCAGAGAAGTTCAATACAGAATAGGAATCAAGTTTTGGATGGTGGAGATGGAGAACCAATGGACCTTAGCAACAAAGGGATTGTCAAAGTTAAGAAAATTTTCTTGTAGGCAGGGGCGTACCTACACACCATTGGGGCAAGTGGGGCGGTGCCCAGGGGCCCCCGACACGCCAGGGACCGAACTGGAGACAATGCAGAAAAGGCAACGTATTATAAAAGTAACGAAACAAAAAGATATTTGACATTAATCACTTCGGAAACAAAAGAGATAAATTATATTCTTTAGTGTAGATGCATAACGAATTGGTTTCCAGCCAAATTTCATCTAAAAAAAAAATATTACGTCAGGGGCCCAAAAAAAATAAATCGGTTTTTGAAAGAAAAATTATGCCTATATTATTATCTAAGGGCTCAGTAATAGCTATCAGTAGAATCCATCATTAAAAACACATTTTCACTAACTTTTTGAAAAAGAAGCAATGCATTTGGTGTTATATTTCAGTCACAAATTCATTTTATAAATTTTACTGATGAAATTTGATTTTACTGAACAGTAAAATTTATAAAATGGATATGTGAATAGAATTCAACATCAAATGCTTTGCTTCTTTTTGAAAAAATTACTATAAATAAGCGTTCAACTTATTTCATCAATATTTTGCTCAAAATAAAAGTTTAAAGTATTCAAAATAGCTAAACAAATTTTTACTGATGGATGTTACTGAAAGCTATAACAGAGCCCATAACAGAGCTATAACAGGTTGCAAAAAATGCTACTTGAATAATCTTAGCAACCAACAGATGATACATCAAGGGCCCCAAAAAATAGTAGGGCGTATACGTACTTTTTTATTTGTTCTTATTTTCTATATCAAAGGGGCCCCAAATATCAAAGGAGCCCCAAAATTTAGTCTTGGCCCCGGCAACTCAACGTACGCCTCTGTGTATAAGTTTACGTTTTCCTTTCTCTTGGTGCCTGCATGTGCATATACATTTTTTTCCAGTGTTGATATTTGGGAAATCCTACTGCGGATAGCTTTGCCAAAAAAAAAAAACACGCCTTATGTCTCACTGTTCGCTTTTTTACATTGAAATAAACGTTTTGATCCCAACAAGCGTTACTTCGCTTGCTTTCAGAAAAGGAACAATGGATTGTCTCACTGTTTGCACGGTCTCACTGTTAGCACCTTTCCCCTACTGTTCCATTATTCAAAGTCGCCGAGCCATATCGCGTCATTTATTGAAATTGTTTGTTTAGTTTTACGAGTACCAAAATGAAATTGCGAACAAATATACCAGGCTTGAAAGCCTAGTAGTAATGTTGTCTGTTTCCGAAAAGAGAAAGTATTACGTAACGATAATCATGTGCAAATAACCGTTGTTTTATTATAATCATTGGGAGCTTTTTGCTTTCATTCATTTTGTACGAAAACGTCTGAGTTTGCTCATTTAATAGCCCAGTCATTTTAGTCATTTTTAAGCCCAATCTGCGGAATAATTCCTACTGGGCTGAATTTTGGTATACAGCTTAATGACGGCTTTGTTATGAAGATGTGAAAAATCGACATTGATATCGTGTCCGCGTTAATAGTTATAGGGGTCAAAAGGTCACAAAAACTGGTTTTTCACGATTTTCAGCAAAACGGTAAGTCTTATCAAAAAATTTTCAATGCAAGAATTGTAGACCAGATTATTATATATAAAAAGTGTCATGACACTTTTTTTCCTAAGACCCACCGTTTTTTAGGTATAACGATTCAAAAAGTTGAAGTTTAGTTGTAATCGTCATAATCCTATTCCTGAAAAAAAAACTCCTAACTGAAAAGTTCCTGAAATTTCATTATTTTTTTAGCTTGAATTTCGTTCCTCAACTGTTAAGAATATGTGGAAACAAAAAAAAAATGGAAATTTTCTCCATTTTTCCGATTGGGGCCCTTCTCCCGAAACCATTTCCCTGGGAATTTTTGTTTAGAATATGTCTGAAAATATACAGGGTGTGCAATAGAGAATGAACAACCCTAAAACGGCTTATAGCTACACTTATGATTGTTCTAAAAACAGATAGAAAAAAGTTCTATCGCAACCAGTTCATAAAATATGGACTTTTTTTCGTTCAGTGTATTTTAAATTTTATCATCTTATGTTTTCGTTCACTACAACCACGAATGAATGAATTTTATTTATTTCTTTTTTTTATAATTTTCTACAATAATTGGATGAGTACATAAACACTTTAAAAATTTCATAGCTATTGCACATTTTCGTAAAAAAAAATTTTGAAATCTGTTTTTTGATGCAAAATGTAAAAAAAGTATTTTATGAAAAATTTCAAACACCTGTGGTATAAAATAAATCTATAGAAACCTAGGTGGCCATCTTTCTTAAAAATATTCTCCTTATACCAGAATATAATGGAATTTATCAAACAAAAAGCTGATGTTTCTGCAAGTGTTTCAACACTCCGCAGAGTAATTAACAGCACGGATCATTTTAACCCATTAAAAGTCCAAAAGAAACCAACTTTAAACAAGCAACAAAAAAATATTCGTTTAGAATTTTCTAGACTCCATATGAGCTGCACCTTTGTATATAAATTTTCATAGTACTGTCACGAACCCAGAATTTACTAGCGCCATCCCAATGTCTGGGAACGAATCATTTTTTCTAGCAGTTTGGTTGAAATCTGCACAGAAATAAGAAGCCAAGTTGGATCGAGAAGCAAAAACGGGGAAGGAGAAGGAATCGACAAAGAAAGAGAAAATAAAGAATAAGAAAATACAGAATAATAAAATGATAGTAGTAGTAGGTGGAAGAAAATAAAGATAGTAAACTTTGGGTATCTCTGCTGTTTCTTACTAGGTAGTTGCTGCTAAGGTTTTTTTTTTATAAGAAGTAGAAGGAAGAAGATAAAGAGAAAATACTGACTCTTGCTAGCAGGTAATGTGTGTTTATGAATATTTTTTTGTCGTGTGGTCTTTGTATATGAATTTTCATGTTCATGAGATTTTGGGTGTGTTTGTGTATTTTCATTTGTGACCTTGTTGCTTGTAGGTATGTAGGATTTTTTTGTTTTGATGTTTTGATTTTCAGGATTTGGTATTTGATTTAAATTCTGATCGTAGGCTTTAATTTGTTGATGATTTTGTTTCTTTTTATAGGTAGTTATGCTAAGCAAAGAGGGAGTAGAGTAATGGAACTAAAGTACGGGAAAGTTACATAGATTTTATTAAATGGGGTCTGGGAAAAATTAGTAAATGCATTTTGACTTCAGGACTCGAAAAAGTATCGAAAAAGTGTCTATAAAAATTTTACTTTTTCTCATAACTCGTGTGTTTTTGAATCTACAGAAACAAAATGTTCGGCAAACTTGAAGATAATTTAATTTGCTACAATATAGGTACCTAGTTAAATAACTTTTTTTGATTATTTCTTTGGTTTAAGAGTTAGGGTGTTTTTTTTTTAATCTTCAAACTTGAGTAGATTTTGTAGATAAAGTATCTTCTTTTCTCCTTGACATGTATAAATGCTCAAATGATAAAAATAGACCATTTAGTAAAAATATCAAAAATTTCGTTTTTTTCTCTTTTATGAATAGTTTTTCTTTAGTTTTTTACAATATTTCAATTTTAATTTTTTTCTTAAGCATACACATCGATAGGAAATTCAATTATCTACAAAAAATTACTTAATAAAAATTTTCAAACTCGGCTTGCTTTTCAAGTTATAGACAAAAACTCAAAAAGTAACAGAAAAAGACGAAAATACAGATCGGCAATTGGTGTCCGAAAAATTTTTATTGTTTTGTAAACTAGTGTAATTTTTGACAATGAGGCATATTTTCTTCATTTTCAAGTTTGCCAGAAAACTCATAGATTTTATGATACTTAGGAAAACCCAGGAAAAAAACAGGCTTAAACTTAAGCATAAAATAAAAAAAAAGTGGATGTCTGTAAAGCCGGTTTACGAACGATGATTTTACGTGATAACGTCGTAAGAAAACAGGCTGTGTGCTTTTGTTTAAAATGAGTCAAATGAAGCGTTTATTTATTTCAAACAATCATAATTTACAAGAAAAAGTTAAAAAAATTACCTTTTTTTCTTTTCCCATTATATTAATTTTTTATTTGAAAAACACAAAAAGTTATACCATTAAAAAGTCAAATATTTCTTCCAAAGAATAAAACCATTTTTAAATTTTTACAATGCGCAAAAAGTATTAAAATAATTTTATTAGAAACAATCATTTCTCATGCAAAAAGTGAAAAAATCACTTCCATCACCAGAAAATCAATTTTTTTTATTTAACAGCATATAATAAATTGTATACTATCTGAAAGCTTATTATTTCAGCTCAAAATATTTATATCGCTTATGTCTGTGCGACGTCTACAAAAAGAGCTAGAATTTTTTGAACCCAATCAGTTTTCATCAAAAAAATCAAAAATATCAATGTTTTTTATCTTAGAATTTTTTTAAAGCCAACCATGTCTACATTTCATTACTGAGAACACTGGTGGCTGGTCTTGGGCATGCGCACGGTCATAGACTAAATGTTCTATAAGTTTGAGATTTTTTGAAACTTGAATTTTGATTAGAAAAATATATTCTGATTTCTATAAAAAAAAAACTTTTTGACTAGTGAAATCGAACAGGGCAGAAAAAATCGAATGCTTTGCGCAATTTCACTAGCCAAAAAGTTTTTTTTATAGAAATCAAAATATGTTTTTCTAATGTTTTTTTGTGCGCTGAGCTCGAATCCGAAGTCAAAAAAATTCTATCACATCACGTTTTTAATTTTAAATACATAGAAAATATAACAAAGTAATGTTTGACCAAGTTTTGTTAAAATTCAGCTATTTTTGTAAAAGATAAAAATAAAAAATTAAAAAATCGTATTTTTGCATTTTTTCAATATTTTGAGGTTATATAAAAAAATGGTTTGAGTAAAAGTTGTAGACATTTTTACGATCTACAACTTTTGATTTTAACTTTTTTTTCGATAGGAGGTCTACTTTTGACAGAAATCGTAAAAAACCACGATTTTTGACACCCAACCCACTTTTTCGCCCACCCACCCCCTTTCCCCCAATTTGTTTGTGGGCAATTTATTTTTTCGCCTTTCAACTTTCAATTAAATGTTCTTAATAGTTTATTACAAAAAATCAGCTTTAAAACTTACCAAGATAAACCACAATGTTAACGTGATTTGTAAATAATTCAATTCAAATTTGGGTTTCAAACTTGGAAATGTAAATAATGTTAAGTTTTTCTACTAATTTGTACCTAGTTTTTCTTCAAGAAAAATGAAATTCAACCAAAGGGACAACTTTTTAGGCACTAAATAATATGTTGGCTCTTATGCCAATGGAACTATATTAAAGAACCAAATAAGCCGTCTAATAGGGATATTTTTCTAAGGTTCTTTTTTCGAAATATAAATTTTGGAAACTCACCTTTTTTTGGAGATATACCTAACTAGAAAAACTAATTTGTTCGCCCTCAATTCCTTACCTTTTTCAATCTTCTTTAAATATAAATGAAATTTATAGGATAGATATACATATAAGTGAAGATAATAAAGTCAATAATATATCAGATACCTATCTATAAAAAAATTAAAACAAACGAAAAAACTTAAGTCAATTTTCCTAAATCCTGGCAAATCCTCCCCTTCTGCCCTACCTAGGTATATCAATTATGAAAATTCAAATACAATGTTATTTACTAAGTCAAAAATATCTTTTTACCAGAGCATTTAAAAATTGATTTAACTTTATTTTGCATATAGATACCTAATATAACCTTTCATTTGATATATCACACATAACGGTACATGCACCACAAGCTTCACAATCTTAAATTTAAAAAGTGCAAAATGTCCACAAAATACCTGTGGAGATAGTTTTCCAACGCCCAACCACCGAACCTCAGTTTAAAATTTATCCTCGGCTAAACCCAAATCACCTTAATCCTTTACTTCCTTAATAATTTAAGAAAAGCTAAAAAAGTTTCAAACACACAAAAATCAAAATACCTAACCAAAAAAATTAAAAATAATTCCAAAAATGAAATTTGAATACAATAATGCCAAACATGAACAAAAAATGCAATTATTGTATATCAATTCCGAAATTGATATGAAATATTGCAATCCTTTACTTCTTTAAAAATTTAAGAAGATCAAAAAAGTTTCAAAACAGAAAAATCAAAACAACCTGCATCAAGATCATTGTGTATGAATTCATATACAATACATACAAATAAAAACGAAAAGAAAACACATGAATACATTTTTTGCTCTCTATTCAATATTTTAACAGTTTCCTCATTCCCAAGAAGCAAGAAAATGTATGAAAGAAAATACCCCTTTTAAAAAAGAATGGTAACATAAAACAAAATAGAATAAAATAAAGACTTTTTGTTTTTTTGCTCCTCTCTTATTCTCCACACACCATTTGACCAAAAACTGCAAGAATACATCGCGACTGCAGCGATCCGGTGGTTTGGACAGAAAACACAAAATCTTGAGTGGTAATAGTACTATGGAATTGATATACAAAGAGCTGCACCTTATTTTCAAACCAAGAAAATTAGGACTTGCGGACATGAGATTTTTTTAGATTTTTGAGGGTAGTTAAAGAATATCCAAACAAAGATTAAAATGAAAAAATTAGCCTATTAGCACTTATTCCTAAGATGAACAAGAATCTTCTTTAGTGCATATCCTAAAATTTGCCCCTCCATCAAAAAATGCCATTATTTCGTAGGTATATATATTTTTTGTAATGGATTGTTTTGGTTTTTAATAATGATGGATTCTAAAATCTTCATGCAAAATTTGGTTCATCTACCATAACTTTTAAGGGTTTTTCGGCAGTAAGTTTGCAACTGTTATAATAATATGAGTTGACAGATGAAAAACAGGTATAACTTTTTCCAGAGACTTCAGATTGTCTTGATTTTAGATTTTTTGGAATCAGCATTAAAAAATACCTTGACATCATGTATCATATGTGTATATAGTACCATAGCCTATTTCTGCTAATTTTGAAAATCTCCATTTCGCGATTTGACCTTGAAATCGCGACAAGCGGACATGAGATTTTTCTAGACTTTTGAGATATGTTATAGAATGGCAAAAGGAAGATATTGAGCAAAAAAAATTTCTACTAACATTCATTCCGAGATTTACCCCTTTTTTCTCCCTATTTTACTGTATTATAAATCGTTTTCATATTTCTTTCAATCAAATACTTTGATTTGAATTTTGTATTTATTTAAATGCAGAAGATATATATTCTTAATACATAATATCATTTGATATTAAAAATGGATCAAATATTTGACCTGTTTTTTTTTTTTTTGTTTTAATTTTTTAGTTAAACAGTTTTGGGTCTTTTTCGCAAAAATAACACAGCCTTTGCAAAACTCTCTTAACGTGGAAACCAAGAATGTTTAACAAGCAATTAATGCCTATTTCGGTATATTAAGATGATAGTGCTCATCGATTAAAAAAATATTTTTAATTTTTTTTGTATCTATTTGGATTTTCAACATATTGATAAGCGTCAATGTTATTAAATTCTAGTTCTTTCATTGCAATAAAGTTTATTTCATTTCTAATATTTCGTCTGCACTCATAAACAAATAAAAATCAACACAGGCCAAGCGAATTTTCTTCGAAAACAGATCTCAAACTTTAAATCTCAGTTCTAGGGTTCTAGCAACTCAATTCTTACTGTAACTATAGTTTTTATTTTGAATAATTTACTACAATCTGTTACGATGTGTTACACTGACGTTTGATTTTTGAGGTTAAGTGTACCAAAATTTAAGATTTGCTATGTAAAATTGAACTAGAACTTTCTCAATGCCAATTCGATAAGTCAAAAAAAATTAAACTTTTTGTTATTTGACCTAAATGACTAATACTAATGACTATATTCTTTTATTATACTTCAGTTGTAACTTCAAAATTTGAAAAATGTTAACTTAGAAGGCACAAATCTGAGCCTTTAAATCGTCCTAAAATTCTCGTCTAAAATTTTCATCTAAATAAGTTGCACTTGCTTTTAACAAAATAACAAATTATCCCTCTTTAGAATCGTGACATTTTCTACCTTTCGATTATCTTTTTTGACATTAACGATAATTCTTAATATTATTGAAATCATAATGGGCACGTTCAGGAAATATTAGGGACTAGTTATTTAGCCAACGTCATTTTCTGAACGGAAATTTGAGTAAATTGACTAAATTAGTTTGGATGTGATGCTATTGTCAAATTTCGAAATTTATTTAAGAATTTTACCGGTCGCATGGGTAAGACACCAAATTTCACTTAACTGTAATGAATAAATAAAATTAATTATTATCGATAATGCACTTTTTAGTTGTTTTTCACACAAATAAATTTAATTTTGCTAAATTAATTCTTTATTTAAAAACAATCTGCTGTCATGTTGACAAAAAAACTTTCCTAAATTTTTAGGGAAAATTTTCTTGCCTAACTTTCCAGTCAGCTTTCCAATAAAATTACCTAAATTGGAAGGATTTTTTTTGACAGCTGACCAATCAGAGACCGAGAAATTATATATATTTAGTCCCTAACGTTTCTGAACCTGCCCAATGAAATCATACATGAAGGGTTGTCAAATCACAACAGAAGTATTAAGAGTTTGAAATAGTTTTGTATTTTTTTATTTTTTTAAATTAAATTAATCATACTTTGAACTGCCATGAATAACTAATTTCAAAATTTCTTCTTCACACTCGTTAGCACAAATATTGCTGAGCATTGTAATTTTCACATGCTGACATTATTTCATTAGTGCTAGCTTAAGAATCTCCATATTATCTCAAAAAGAGTTTTCAAGATCGCTTACAAAAAGAAATAAAATCAATATCTGATGCCCTGACGCCAAAGTATAAACCGGCATTTGACATTATTTGATAAAAAACTAATTTCTACCAATTTTATCCAATGTCTGAACGTCTGATCGACCCAATTCACATTTAAAAAAAATTTACTTCACTCACCCATTCAGCCAGTTCAATAGTTAGTAGTAGAATAGGTAAATAAAAAAAGTAAATCCTCATCACAAACTCATCCATAAGATTCTAAGGCTTGAATTCAACCATTTTAAATTCTTCGCTTCTCATAATAGACCAGTGACAATCCGGTTTTCAGAGGGTAAACGTTGAAAAAATTATTAGCAGCATAAGGGTGGTGGGAAAATTTAGGATAAATGGTTTATGAAAGGGGGAAAATAAATTGCCCACAAACAAATTTGGGGAAAGGGGTTGGGTGGCGAAAAAGTGGGGTGGGTGTCAAAAATCGTGGTTTTTTACGATTTCTGTCAAAAGTAGGCTTCATATCGAAAAAAAAATTAAAGCAAAAGTTGTAGATCGTAAAAGTGTCTACAACTTTTACTCAAACTATTTTTTTATATAACCTCAAAATATTGAAAAAAATGCAAAAATACAATTTTTTTATTTTTATCTTTTACAAAAATAGTTGGATTTTAAATAAACTTGGTCAAAAATTACTTTGTTATATGTTCTATCTATTTAAAATGTTTTTTGAGCAAAAATTTAATTTTTGGATTTTTGACGAATTTAATTTGAAAAAAATAGCCTATTTTTCAAACAAGAAGATACCGAAAAAAATTGAAAAAAAAACAAAAAAACGATTTTTAAGATCGATTTTTCCGTAAATGACAGTAATATTGGCGACAAATAACTTTCCATAGAATATAAATTATATTTTTCTAATGGCCTTTGACCTTCTTAATTTGAATCTAGCATTAGAATAGCTCTAATGTGGAAAAATTTTGAGATATTGAATTTTGAAAGTCCAAAACACTATGTTTGTGATGTTATATCTCAAAAACGTGATAGAATTTTTTTGACTTCGGATTCGAGCTCAGAGCACAAAAAAACTATTACAAAAATATATTTTGATTTCTATAAAAAAAAAACTGTTTGACTAGTGAAATCGAATAGGGCAGAAAAAATCGAATGCCTTGTGCAATTTCCCTAGTCAAGTTTTTCCACACAATCTTAAATAATAGGTTTTAATCTTAATAATTGCACTCGAAGCTTTTCAAAAATCAAAATTTTTTTCGGTAACTTTTTTGTTTGAAAAATAGGCTATTTTTTTCAAATTAAATTCGTCAAAAATACAAAAACTAGCTTTTTGCTCAAAAAACATTTTAAATAGATAGAAAATATAACAAAGTAATTTTTGACCAAGTTTTGTTAAAATCCAACTATTTTTGTAAAAGATAAAAATAAAAATAAAAAAATAGTATTTTTGCATTTTTTTCAATATTTTGAGGTTATATAAAAAAATAGTTTGAGTAAAAGTTGTAGACACTTTTACGATCTACAACTTTTGCTTTAAACTTTTTTCGATAGAAGGTCTGCTTTGGACAGAAATCGTAAAAAACCACGATTGTTGACACCCACCCCACTTTTTCGTCCACCCACCTCCTTTCCCCAAATTTGTTTGTGGGCAATTTATTTTTCCCCTTTCATAAACCATTTATCCTAAATTTTCCCACCACCCTTATGCTTCTAATAATTTTTTTTATTTTCAAAAAATATTGTATAACTCTATATCTGTTGCTTCATCATCATTCGAAATGTTTGGCTTGTTAAATTTGCAGGTCTTTTAGTTCTTGAGTTCTTTTTTTTGCAAAATATCCCTTTGATAATTTGCAGGCTCTTTTTTTTTGTACTTACATTCTTTCGTCAGTTTATTCTGGAATGGTAATAGTACCTATATCGCAAGTAAAAAATGTAATTCATAGTAAAAAAAAAAAATAAATAACAATAGAAGAATTAATGACCAAAAAAATTTGAGTTTCTCAAACATTTCTAAGAAACAATAACTTAAAAAATTCAAAACTACAGAGCTTATAAGAAAACTATATGTACATATTTTTCGGACAATGTCTTCAGGACTTGCAATAACTCCAAACAAATTTGGAATTTTGGTCATACTTACAATAACGTTCTATACCTTTTTGTAAAGCCAAAACCTTGGTCTTTTACAAAAATTCTAAACAAAGCCATAAAATGTAACAGTGTTTGAAAAATTAATTTTTAAAATCAAAATTTTGAAAAAAAATTGGAAAAAAAAATTCAAACTAATTTTTTTCAAAATATTATGTAATTAAGTACTAATTTAGGTTTTAAAATTCGATGCTTTTATATATTTTTAAACAAGAACAGAAAACCAAATATCTTGTCATTTTCGAGAAATTAACATAAAACCAAAACTACTTTTTTTTTAAAAAACCTCTTTATTTTCTGTTTTTACGTGGCTGGACTGCCTTAAGGCCCTTACAGCTAGAATCCATGGGCGGTGAACACCCTAGACATAGTAAGAAAAATTCTCAGGTGTTATCAATGAAAAAAGTAGATCAATTTAGGGTAAATCCAAAACTGTATCACCTTATTGTATCCTTGTTTAAGTCTGAATGTTTAAAAAATAATTGACGAATGGTTAATGTTTCGTAAACTAATTTATCAAAAAGTCCAGCCACGTAAAAAGAAAAACAGAAAATAAAGAGGTTTTTTAAAAAAAAGTAATTTTGGTTTTTTGTTAATTTCTCGAAAATGACAAGATATTTTTGAATCTGGTTTTCTGTTCTTGTTTAAAAATAAATAAGAGCATGGAATTTTAAAACCTAAATTAGTACTTAATTACAAAAAAAATTGAAAAAAAATTAGTTTGAAATTTTTTTTTCAAAATTTTGATTTTAAAAATTAATTTTTCAAAAATTGTGCCATTTTATGGCTTTGTTTCAAATTTTTGTAAAAGACTAGGGTTTTGGCTTTACAAACAGGTATAGCACATTATTGTAAGAGTATAACCGTTGATTTTTAATAATTTTTCTTCCAAATATGTCATTTTTTTTAAATTGCTCTTCCCCGCTAATCGAGGGGGAATAGACCCCCCCTCCCATACGATTTTGTTCTTGTCTTGACCTAACACACGCTCTAGCTTTTTGGCACATTACTCACATGACATTTTCTATTCACAAAATTCTAATACAAGGTGGCTTCAACGAAGCCCTTGCACATAAGCATTACTCATGAATTCCAATCCATACTCCTGAATCAGCTCCATATTTTTTCTTTTTTTACTTTTTGTAGAGGAGTCTTCATAAACTTTGGACGGTCTACCACGTTCCCCAGATATATTTCGAGATGAAGAGCTCGTTGTTCCACATGAATCCAGTGTGACCTTGAACTCAGCATTAAGCCAAGATGCATTGTCCTTCATTTTAATTTTTGTTAAAAAATTAAGTTCAAGCGCTTAAATCAGAATAAAAGTCTTACCTTACAGCCAAGGGCTATTGTAACGATGAATTACTGAACTACTTTTAAGATAAAAGTCTGAACACACTACCTACTACTGCAAAGGTAGAAATGTGAACGGACTTTTAGTAATTAAGAAACTACCCTCTGAACACATCCCAAAATATCCCACTAGACTGGAAGTATGAAGCGCCCCTCCTGGAAAGGAAGTTTCGAGAAGCAAAGACGAGAACCTTCGAAGACATTCTCGAATCTCGAAATTCCGGTATATAAGGGCAGCGTAGACACCGACCGGACACAGTTTAATCTTGTAAGTGAAAGAGTACAGTACAAAGTGAAATAAAGTGTTGCGAATTGTTTTTGTTAGTAGTAAATAAAGTGATTTAAAAGTGTGTTTGTTTGAGCGAATAATAAAAGTAAATTTGTAGGACCAGGTTTTCGTCCTTGATGTTTGTGGGTGTGACTACACACTATTGTGTAGTATCAGTTCTCAAATTATCTGTCACAAATCTAGAAATCGCAGCTTTGTTTATTTATTCTGAGGCGCTTATACTGTCCGAAGACCGTAGTAAACGTTGAACAGATAAACGAACAAAGGTATTAAACAAAAGAAAATTGAATCACCAACAAAGATGAATGAAAAGACGTTTTGTTGTATTTTCAAATATAAATGTTAACAATTTTATTAATACAATAATTGAGGAATTTAAATTACGTTAAATGAAATGAGTTGGGAACCATAAAAGTCGTTGAATTAATTTTATTAAATTATTTAGGCGCTTTGAAGAAAACGTCGTAAATAAAAAATTAAGTAAACGATTAAAGGTTGGCTTACAATCAAAGCCACTCCCCCTGGTGTGATACTTTTTTGAGAACGTTAGCGCTAGGCAACCTTTGCTCAATGAAATATCAAACAAGAGTGATTTGTTTTGAGTCAAGCTCTGCCTTTTATATGATTTTTGAAATAATTTTAAATCAATGAAATATATGATTACAAACATAAATTATTTTAAAGTGATTAAACATGAAGTACAGTAGTCCCTCGATAATGCGAATTACCGATAATGCGAATTTCTCTAAAATATGAATCACCAAAAATTTTCATTGTCACCTCTATAATGTGAATTTCGAAAATTTTTAGACTCTATAATGTGAATTTCCTTTGCAAAAGCTTGCATGTTTTTCTCGTTCGTGCACGCAATTTTTGTATAGGTCTGAAAAATGCATAACTGTTATTTGTCTAGACATATCTTAAGATATATTACATGCAGCTTTAGGCTGGAGATTTTTGTGCTAGCATTTTACATCTTTTTATGAAGTTTTTTTTACGTTATTTTATGAAGAATTGATTTTGAAGATTATTATGATTTTTTTTTTCAGTTTTTGAAATGGGCGAGTGTACTCCTTATTACTTGTATTTTATTGATTTTTTTATGAATTCAATAAATGCTTAAACTGAGCTTAAAAAAAATATTTTCTGTGATATTCATCGGTTATAAAGAATGTTTTAATCAGTTAAATGACAGTTGGAAAAAGTTCCAGTAATGTGAATCCCTCTAAAATCCGAAAACGCCTTGTTTTAATTAGTTCACATTATCGAGGGACTACTGTATTAATTTAGAATATTGAACATTTAAATGAGAATTATATGAATTAAGTGTGTTCTTATTTGAACGGAAATATAAGTGCAAATTAAATAAGTTTTATTGAGAACCCGGAATAAAACATTACATTGGTGTCAGAAAAGTGGAATAAAACTTTTTTAATAACTGTGCGATTTAGATAATTTCGCGAATAAAAAAGAAAGTGCGTGTATGTTATAAAAATAAACAAAGTGTTAAAATTCAAAAAAGTTCTCGCGTTAAAAAAAAAAAAAAAATGGGTAAAACATTAAATCAGTTAAGTTTGACTGAACTTAAGGCGGAATTAACTAAGCGAGGTCTTCCTACTGCTGGATCGAAAAATGACCTCATTATTCGTCTGCAGGATTATTTAACCCAAAAGAACGAAAAGTTGGATACATTTCAATTCAAAGTCGAAATGACAGAAGAACAAGTAAGTACTGGTTCCGCTTCCGATATGTCGTCCATGATATCTGTTCTCCTTGCTAAGTTCGAGAAAAATCTTCTCGAACAAATTGAGGCACAACGTAATGAACAGAAGGATGAACAGAAAAATCTTCTTGAACAAATTGAGACACAACGCAAGGAACAGAGAGAACAATTAGAAAAACAACAGAGTAGTGTTCTCGAAAAAATTGAGGCACGACGGTAGCAAAAGAGTGAACAACAGAGTCTTCTCGAAAAATTGGAAGCCCAAAAGAACCTTCTAGATGAACAGAAAAACCTCAACGAAGGTAAGCTTGTTGCTATCGAGAACAAGTTCGTTGCTCTTGATGCTTCCATCAAAGGTGTTGAAAAACAATCTCAAGAAAAGTTCGAGAAAGTTGAAGAAAAACTCGAGAAAGTAGAAATAAAATTCGATGACAAATTGAAAGGAATGGAAGTTAAAATGCAAAGATTTACCGAAGAACTTGACAAGGTTCGAAAAATTAAGATCCGAGAAAGTTCTGGTGAGTATTTAAAGAAGAAAGAAATGCATCCACCAACCTTTGATGGACAAAGTTCTTGGTCGATCTACAAGAAACAGTTTGAGGCAGCTGCCACAACAAATGGCTGGGATGACGAAGACAAATGTATAGCGCTGACTCTTGCTCTTAGAGGTCCTGCTGCTGAGTTGTTACAAACTTTACCACCAGAATAGAATGGTAACCTTAACGCTCTTGTCCAGGTCATTGAAAAACGCTTTGGAGATGGCCATATGCAGGAAGTCTTCCGCGTCCAACTCAATACAAGAGTCCAGAAAAGAGGAGAAACCCTGCAACAACTCCAAGCATATATTGAAAGGTTAGCTCATCTGGCATATCCGACAGCAGGAGACGAAATTATCAATCAGTTTGCGACAGAAGCCTTTGTACGTGCTGTATCTGATATAAATCTTCAGCGAGCAATTCGAACCGCTGGAAAACGTTCCCTTCCTGAAGCATTAGCGTTTGCACTCACTATGGAAGCAGCAGAACAGGCTTCTCAAGGCGTTCATCGGGTAAGAGAAGTTGCAGTGGAGGAATGCTGTCAAAAACTCGCATTCCAAAGAAACCAGCGAGACGGAGCTGCTCGATGCTGGAACTGTAACAAGACTGGATATCTCCAGCGGCAGTGCAGATTGCCACCAAGAAGAACTGCTTGCCAACACTGTGGAAACAGGAATAATGCCCAACAACAGGTAAGCGATACAACACTCATCCTCAACTTGATTCCCATTCGGGAAACGAGTAAGAACCAACTTCGAGGGGCAGAAGCTGGTTTCTGGTATCGATGGCCAGAGAACCACAATTCAAGTCTCACAGACTAAACGAGACAACAAAAGTCTGAGAGTGGAGGCAATCATAAACAGCAAACAACACGTGGCTACAATTGACACCGGTGCCATCGCCTCTATTGTACGAAGAGACTTGGTAAAGATGACATGGCTACATAACACCAACAGCTACCGTCTGAAGACCGCCACAGGAGAAGCAGCAAGAGTGTACGGAGAAGTTCGTCTTGAGATCCGTTTGGCAGAACTAAAGTTTTCCCATGTGTTTTTGGTGGCAGATATATGTGATCATTGGAATCGACTTCATGAAGGAGCATGGAATCATCTTGGATATCGGTTATCAAGTCCTGAAATACAGAAACGTAGAGATTCCAATGGTCTTCGGCAACAAAAACTCAACAACAATTAGAACTGTCATCAAAGAAGACATGTGCCTGCCTCCTTCTTCAGAAGTTTTTGTGTGGACGAAACTAAAGGGGAATATTGGAAGCCATCGATACCTCATGGTTGAGCCAGAAGTTGAACAAAGTTCCCAAAACATCATCATCGGGAAGACTCTTGTGGCACCAAAGAACAACATGGTACCTGTATGGATACTTAACATCAAACCGTACCCAATCAAGCTTAAGAAAGGAGAAGTTGTTGGGCAATGTGAATCTGTGGCCGCAATAACTAAGATCAACGAGGTGGATACACATATGACTATGAACTCGGAGAAACTAAAGAAACAAATTCTCAAATCAGACAACTTGAGTCAACATCAGCTTAACGTTGCGGGAAGTCTTCTTCATGAATATGCTGATATTTTCTCTTCACCCAGCGGGCAATACGGCCGGACACAACTGGTGCAGCATCGAATCGATACAGGAGATGCTAGGCCGATTCGTCAACCAGCAAGTCATCTCCCCTTGGCCAAACAAGGTGAAGTTGAAGAAATGATAACAACAATGAAGAAAGACGGGCTAATCGAAAATTCCAAAAGCCCTTGGGCATCACCGGTAGTTCTCGTCAAAAAGAAGGATGGAAGCACTCGATTTTGTGTCGACTACCGCAGGCTGAATGATATGACGAAGAAAGACAGCTACCCACTGCCAAGAATCAGCGATACTCTAGATGCAATGGAAGGAGCACAATGGTTTTCGACTTTGCACTTGAAGAGTGGCTACTGGCAGGTAGAAATCCATCCAGAAGATCGGGGAAAGACGGCTTTCTCCACAGGAAATGGTCTGTGGCAGTTTAATGTCATGCCGTTTGGGCTATGTAATGCCCCAGCTACTTTTGAGCGCTTGATGGAGTGCGTTTTGAATGGATTAACCTGGAAATCTTGCCTAGTCTATTTGGATGATGTCATCGTTTACGGGAAAACATTTGATGACCATTGTGAAAACCTAAAGGCTGTATTCCAAAGGCTACGAGAAGCATCTTAAGTTGAATCCAAAGAAATGTGCACTTTTCAAGACCGAGGTTAAATATTTGGGGCATATCATCTCATCCCAAGGAGTGAAGACTGATCCTGAAAAAGTTGACACTGTGAAGAACTGGCCAACCCCTCAGGACAAGCATCAACTTCGGAGTTTCCTCGGTCTGGCAACGTACTATCGACGATTTGTGAAGGATTTTGCGAGAATCGCCAAAAGCTTGCACCAACTTACGGAGAAGGGTAAACCCTTTAAATGTCAGGTGAGTGTGAGAAAAGCTTTCAGGAACTGAAGCTGCGGTTATGTGAAGCTCCTGTGCTGGCCTATCCGACTCCAGGCAAACAATTCATCATTGACGCAGATGCAAGTAATGTTGGAGTTGGTGCTGTTTTATCGCAAGTTCATGACGGAGAAGAAAAGGTCGTTGCCTATTTCAGCAAGGTACTCTCGAAACAAGAGAGAAACTATTGCGTGACCAGAAGGGAACTTCTAGCTCTAGTATTGGCAACAAAGCACTTCCATAAGTTCATCTATGGACAGAAGTTCCTTCTTCGCACAGATCATGGTGCGCTAAATTGGCTTTTGAACTTCAAAAATCCAGAGGGTCAAGTAGCAAGATGGATCGAGATACTTCAGACGTATCAATGTCAGATTCAACATAGAAGAGGAAATCTGCATTCAAATGCAGACGCATTATCTCGGCGCCCGTGCAAGCAAGACTGCAAGCATTGCACACGACTAGACGAAAAGGAAGTTGTCGCTGTTAGAAGAACGAGAGCTGATCCCATTTGCGGTTGGAGTAATGAAGAACTCAGAATGGCCCAACAGGAAGATTCGGACATCGAACCCATCCTTGCATGGAAGGAACATCAAGAGAAACCAGAATGGGCCGACATCTCCGACCGAAGCCCCACTCTAAAAGCATATTGAGCACAATGGGACTCACTTCATGTGCAAGAAGGGCTACTCAGGCGTAAGTGGGAATCCGCAGATGGTAAATCCTATGTAATGCAGCTAGTCGTACCTCAGTCAAAGGTAAATGATGTTCTCCGAGAGATGCACGGTGGAATTTCTGGAGGCCATTTAGGCATCAACAAGACGCTGGAAAAGCTACGACAGCAATTCTACTGGTTACGTATGAGAGAAGACGTTGAAAAGTGGTGCCGAAAATATGATACTTGTGCCGCTAGCAAAGGACCAGCTAGAAAAATCCAAAGCAAGATGCAGCAGTACAATGTGGGTGCACCTTTTGAGAGAATTGCAATAGACGTAGCAGGTCCTTTTCCCGAAACCAACAACGGAAATCGATACATCCTTGTAGTGATGGACTACTTCAGCAAATGGCCTGAGGCATTTGCCATTCCAAACCAGGAAACCAAAACAGTTGTGGATAAGATTGTCTTTCATTGGGTGAGCAGGTTCGGAGTACCCATGGAACTTCATTCCGACCAAGGAAGGAACTTCGAATCTAAGATCTTTCAAGAGGTTTGCTCACTCCTTGGCATCAAGAAGACGCGAACAACACCGCTTCATCCACAATCTGATGGGATGGTTGAGCGATTTAACATGACACTTAAGGAACACCTGTCAAAAGTAGTCAATGATAATCAACGAGACTGGGACCGACATATTCCATTATTCTTGATGGCTTATAGAAGTGCAACACATAGTTCTACTGGACATACACCATCGGAAGTCCTATTTGGCTCAACAATACGCCTGCCAAGTGAGGTAAAATTTGGAAGTGTTCCAAACGAGCCACATGAAATGGATGAGTACGTAGATAACCTGAAAGGAACACTGGCTGACATTCACCAACGGACAAGGACAAATATAAAAGCGTCTAGTGACAGGATGAAAACAAGATATGACGCACGAGCGACAGCAACAGGGTTTCAAGAAGGAGAACTTGTGTGGTTTTACAATCCCCACCGACAAAAGGGACTATCACCGAAGCTACAACAAAACTGGGAAGGCCCTTACACAGTAATAACCAGAATTAAAGACGTGGTTTACCGTATACAAAGAGGGGTAAGAGGCAAACTAAAGGTAGTTCATTGTGACCGTTTACATCGTTATAATGGTGATAGAAGCAATGGAGTTGTTCGGGACGAACAATCCTAAGAGGGGGGCAATGTAACGATGAATTACTGAACTACTTTTAAGATAAAAGTCTGAACACACTACCTACTACTGCAAAGGTAGAAATGTGAACGGACTTTTAGTAATTAAGAAACTACCCTCTGAACACATCCCAAAATATCCCACTGGACACATCCCAATATATCCCACTAGACTGGAAGTATGAAGCGCCCCTCCTGGAAAGGAAGTTTCGAGAAGCAAAGTCGAAAACCTTCGAAGACGTTCTCGAATCTCGAAATTCCGGTATAAAAGGGCAGCGTAGACACCGACCGGACACAGTTTAATCTTGAAAGTGAAAGAGTACAGTACAAAGTGAAATAAAGTGTTGCGAATTGTTTTTGTTAGTAGTAAATAAAGTGATTTAAAAGTGTGTTTGTTTGAGCGAATAATAAAAGTAAATTGACTTGAAATAAAGTGTGGTCTTATTTGAACGGAAATATAAGTGGAAATTAAATAAGTTTTATTGAGAACCCGGAATAAAACATTACACTATGTTAGCAGTCTCATTAGGCTTGTTTTTTTGGCACAGCTATCCGTATCTGCAGTGGGAGCTTCCATGTATTACAAAAACAACAACCAGCTGCGGATAAAATTTAAACTTAAATCTGGCTTCGGATAAGAAATTGACATTTTTTCGAGTATCGATACTCGATCGGAGAAAATTTCGGATAATCGGATAAATCAAGAGTCTCGAAGGCTCTGTTCGCAGAGTGCAACGCACTTTTTTTTAAATTATTTTTACATTTCATAGTAAATCTAGTGCCATTTATTTGAAAAAAAAACTTCAAAAATTGACGTGCATTTCCCCAGCCCGGACCTATCGCAAAATTTAAAAAAAAGTATGCCAAAGTTTTGTACAAGTTTTGTACAGTTTTGTACAAGTTTTGTACAGTTTTGTACAACCAAAGCCGAGTTTTGTACAAGCTTACAACGAAAGTTATAGCCAATTAAAAGTACCGGGCTGGGGAAACGTTTCCCCAGCCCGGACATTTCTCAAAATAAAAAAAAAATTAAAAAAAATTTATGTACAAGTTTTGTACAGTTTTGTACAGCCAAATTCGAGTTTTGTACAAGCTTACAACGAAAGTTATAGCCAATTGAAAGTACCGGGCTGGGGAAACGTTTCCTCAGCCCGGACATTTTTTAAAATTGTATCAAAATTAAAAAAAAAAAATCTAAAATTATCTACGAGTTTTGTACAGTTTTGTACAATAAAAATCGAGTTTTGTACAGGCTTAGTTAAATAATTAGAGCTAATTTAAGTTTACACTGGGTACATACATACCTAGCCAGCTATATCCAAAACTTAAATGCAAATTCCATCAAAGAGTTATGTACAGTATTGTACAGATAAATGGTGCATCTAATTTAATTGCTGATATCAATATTAATTAAATTGATTCGTTCTTAATTAATAACAAAAATCTACATTGTGTGTGTCCTTGAAACCTAATTAGAATATTACATACAGATTTCCCAAAAGTATACTACTAATTCAGAACTTATGAACTTATGAATAAATTTCCCAAAGGTATGCAACGCAATATTTCAAGGCGGAAATATGTAACTTCCAAAGGTATGCAAGTTATTTAAAATTTTAAAGTAAAATAAATAATATTGTATATATATTTCTAGGAATATATGTATATACAATGTAAATAACGTCACTAAAGCCCAAATCTTAAATTAAATTGGTAGATTTGACATTCGAAATGACATAATTTGCCAAATATATCAAGAGTAAAATAAAATAAAAAAAAAAAAAACAAACAAACAAAACAACATCATTATAAACATCACTATATACACTTCCAATTTAACAGGGCTATTCTGGTGTTGTGATGCTCACAAGTCACATTTTTTTGTGAGGTTATTTTTGTGCTAAGAATAGAAGTACAGGAATGGGTGTATATCACTTTTATAGTGTAGGATAGCGTAGAAAAAAAACTGTCAAAAATAAATCCAACGCTGTCATTCGAGCCATTCTCGTGTGTGATATAATTAAAACCAAAGTGTAATTCAAATTCAAAAACCCTTAAAAATCATTCTTTAACACAATTGCAAAAACTTTTATAGAATTAAATAGTGAGAAAATAAGTCTTGGTTAATAAAAAACAAATAAAACAATAAAAACAATAATGTATTGCTGTTTAAAATTGTGCAAAAGATATTTTTATAACCATTCAGAGGCCCTTACAACATAAATGTATGTAAAGTGAATTCATTCATATAAATAGATTATCGTAGAATAATTTATAATTGTTTTCTTTTAGAATTAAGCCAAAAAAATAATAAAATTTGTTAAAATAAAAGTGTCCTTTTTTCTTGGATTTTTTCAATCCACAGATGTCAAATTGAAAATCTCACAAACAGGGGTGTATTTATTTTTACTTGGTGATGGTAAGGCCCTGCAACCGCCGGGCGCCCTTATGTGAAATTATTCTTTCCATTTGCCGGACTGAATTCTTCAAAAACCCATTCCTGTACTTCTTATTCTTAGTTTTTGTGAGGTTTTTTATGAGGTTGTCACAATTTGGTATTGTGACTTGGGAAATAGCTTTCCACGCCATTAACCTCTTGGAGCGGAAACCTCAAAATGATATAGATTTTTTTTCGATTTGCCGTTCAATGTAGTTTCCATAAGAAATAAACAAAAAAGACCTCAAAAAACACTTATTTTACGAATTAATTTTATATGTACTAGTATCAATGTTATGATTGTAAAATGATAATAATATGTGTTTTTATCTTAATCAGGTTTTAAATACAGGGTGTCCCAAAACTATATTTCATTATTGATTTATTTATAATTAATCTTGCAAAAAAAGAATTCTCAAAAAGTTAAATTTGTAAGCGCTATTAATTTAATTCCGCTAAATGAGCGAACTCCCATACTGTGCGGCGCTACGTGCCACACAAGCAATGAAACCATCGATCTTTTACGGGAAAAGTTTCCGGACCGTGTTATCTCTCGGAGAGGTGATCACAATTGGCCACCGAGATCTTGTGATTTAACACCTTGCGACTTCTTCCTTTGGGGCCACGTGAAAGATTGAAAGATAAGGTCTACGCCGACAGCCCAGCGTCGATTCAAGACCTCAAAGATGGATTTCGTGAGGCTATCGAGGACATAGGGCAGCCACTTCGCGATTTGGTTATGGAAAATTTCATGAAAAGGATATGGTCCTGTAAGCGTGGTCGTGGCGGCCATTTGGCTGATGTTGTGTTCCATTATTAACGGTATACCTTCTACTTTATAATGAAATAAACATCCGATCTTTTATCTCGAAAAATGCCACTTTTCTTTGAATATCAAAATAACACCTCTTATTGGAAACCCCTTTTTTTAAAGAATTTTAATTTTTCGGACTTACCGCTATGTACTGTTGTACTTTTAAACGAATTAATCGAGTAGAATATTTTCCCGTCATTTCTATCATTGGTCAAAAGGCAAAAGAACAGAGTTGTGCTGTTTTGACCAAACACTTATTTAAAAGTTTAAACATTTTTGATTGGTGAAAACAGCACAAGTTGAATTATGCCAATACGATCAAACATAATTTTAGAAAAAGGAGTTAAGTGTGGTTAGGGCCATTGAATATCTTTGGAACTAGTTTACTTAGAGTTATGCTGTTGAAACCAAACGAAAATAGATTTTTTTTAAATACTCATTTTCATTCATACTTAACTCATTTTCGAAAAAAATCGACTTATGCTGTTAATACCAAACTCCATAGAGGTAAGACCATGTTGCGGCGTGATGCGCTATCGCAGAAAAAATAGTGTTTACCCAAATAGTCGATAGAACAATACTAGAAATTCTCGACGAGACAAACTCAGTACGACTTGCGAAGGACTAAACCTTCCTATTTGGTACAGTGAAATTTTTCAATGTAATTCCTTTATTTCAAAATATCGGCATTGATTATTATAAAGGAGACTGGGCACTTTTGTATGGGACGTGGCCCATCGGTGTAACACATTGTGACATAAATCAAATGAAAGGTCTCGATGAGTGTACTATTTGTTTGTATGGGCACAAGTCTGTATCTAATGCAGGGAAAGTGCAGTGATGCATTTTATGTTCAAAAATGTATGTAATAACATTCAGAAAATTATACATTTTTACTAGATTCTCGATTAAGTTGATTCAAAAACATTATAATAACTGTGTTGGAAGTTCAATTGGGCTATTCCATCACCAGTTTTCACCCATGATACAATGCATTTTTCGGTTTTTAGAACACTTTTGTATGGGACGTGGCTCATTTTTGTAACACATTGAGACACACATCAAATGAAAGATCTCAATGAGCGTATATTTTCTTTGTATGGACAAAAGACTCTATCTCGTACAGGAAAAGTGCAGTGGTGCATTTTATGCTCAAAAATAAATGTAACACATTGAGACTTACATCAAATGAAAGGTACTGATGAGCGCATTATTTCTTTAAATGGACACGAAACTCTACCTCGTGGAAGGTGCAGTGGTGCATTTTATATAGAAAAATGTATTTAAGGTTATTTTACATGTTTGTGTTTTTAGAACAAAAAAAAGATGTAGAAAACACTAAAACCATGCTGTATGGTTTGTAGTTTAAATTCATAATACCTACCAGCATTTTATTAGTAGTATAACTTATAGTTTGAGTTGCATTTTTGAAAAATTAGTCACAACCTTCGTATATTTAAATTATTTTAAAACCTACAAGGTTTTATTAGATACTGCACTTTCCCTGCATGAGATACAGACTTTTGTCCATATAAAAAAATAATACACTCATCGAGACCTTTCATTTGAAGTATGTCTCTATGTGTTACAAAATAGAGACACGTCCTTTACAAAAGTGTTCTAAAAACCGAAAAATGCATTGCATCATGGGTGAAAACTGGTGATGGAATTGCCCAATTGAACTTCCAACACAGTTATGTATTGTTTTTGAATCAATTTAATTGAGCATCTAGTCAAAATGTATACTTTTCTGAATTTCATTACATAAATTTTTGAACATAAAATGCATCACTGCACTTTCCCTGCACTAGATACAGACTTGTGCCCATACAAACAAATAGTACACTCATCGAGACCTTTCATTTGATGTATGTCTGAATGTGTTACACCAATGGGCCAAAATGCCCACTCTCCTTTAAATGTTTTATAGACTTTATTTGTTTAACTTCCTATAAAATATTTTTTTTTGATAAAATGATTTAATTTAAAACAAATGTTATTTATTTATTTTTAAATATCATCACTAGGAACTTTCACCGAAAAGTTACCTACAACACGTTCCTTAACTTCGAGAAAGATAAATTGCTAGATAAGTTCCATCTGAACTTATTTGCGATCGGGAGGAGGAGGTGGTTTTAGTGCGGTAAGAGTCCAACATATCTATGAGCACGCGTTTTCCGGTCCTCATAGAATCTTTTGAAGATTTCAAGCTACCCACGGACGGAAAAAAAAGGTATTTGTTACAAGACGTAAATTTTTGTATGGTTAGTTTAAAAATAAAAGACAAAATTATAAAAAAAATGTTTTAACTGCATTTTGAGACAACAATTTAACAACGGTAGGGGGGGGGGAGGGCGAGTCGCGGGGGCGCTGCTGGGGTCGGGCGTTGCATCGCGCCATCGACCCGGCTACTATTGGTGGCGCGCATATGAAAAAACAATTTTGTTTTTATAATTTTGTACTTATTTTTTCAGTTTTTTGTTCGTTTAAAAAAAAAAAAACTTTTATGGCCTTATTCCATAATGAAAATGGAAAATAAACCAGAATTTATTCATTTTCAGGCTCTTTTTCCTAAATGAAATGTGGAAATTAAGCCAGAATGCATTTTTTCTGGCCTAATTTCCATTTTATATTCTTACTCTTTTTCCAGATAGTTGTCTAGCACAATTCCCAATATTTCTGCCTTTTTTGCAAATTATTTTCTGGTGCTTTTACCAATTTTGACCAAAAGAAATATTCTGGCGTTTTTTCCGGGAGCCTATTTTTAACCGACTTCCAAAAAGGACTGGGTGAATCAATTTGGATTATTATTTTTGTATTTGAAAGCTGGTGCTTGCAGTGTGTTGTGTGTTCCCATTTCAGTTTTATTCTGTTCTGAAAATGGCAATCACGAGAAAACCGATATAGGTATATGGTTCGATCCATAGAAATCGGTGTTTTTCATAATAATGATTACTAGTGAAAACGGTTTTAGGGAGACTTTATTATTTATTTTCTATTAAATATGTCTGGTGTGATATTCTAACTTTTGAAAAAAGTATAAATAGTCAAATAAGGGTTTCACCTCGGAATGAATGCTAATAGAAATTTTTTTGCTCAATACCTTCGTTTTGGCATCCTATAACATACCTCAAAAGTCTAGAAAAATCTCATGTCCGCAAGTCGCGATTTTCAAGGTCAAAGCGCGAAATGGAGATTTTCAAAATTAGCAATAATAGATAATGGTACTATATACACATATGATACATGACTTCGAGGTATTTTTAATGCTGATGCCAGAAAATCTAAAATCAAGACAATCTGACGTATCGAAAAAAAGTTATACCTGTTAACACCGCTGAGGCCTGCCAGACGAAGATTATTTTACTTAGCATGCTAAAAATTACCACTGTAAGAATTTTTAGCCTTCCAAGTGCTACCTTAGTCAAATGTGCCACTAGCTCTTGGACTATTATACTTACTCAATCTACCTAAATTAAAGTTGTAGGTAAATAATATTGCCGGTTACAACTGTATTCCTGTATTTTTTAACTGATGATGGAAAATTAATTCTTATGTATACCAACTTACTTTTAGTTGCCCACATTTGTCTTCTATTCAATCCTTTTAAAAAGCTAAACACTTGTTCTGTGCAGTTTTTCGAAATCTTTGACTTAGAAATTTTACTCCAGTTTAGTGCAATGTTTTTCGCGTCAAACACATTAAACATATCTTTCAAACTAAGAATGGAGAAATTTGTTGTTTCTCTGTAATTACTTTCACTTTTAGTATATTCATTTATCATTTGCATTTCGTGAATTTTTGGTTCGCTTGTGTTATTTGATTTTGCATCGATATTAAAAACGTCTGCATTTATTATTTCTTCTCGTGTATAGGGCGGCAATATAACAAAAAACATCCACAAAATCATAAGGAACCTTTCCATTTTTGGATTTTATAATGAATAATAAATTGGTCTTAATTTAGGTTTTTGTTTAATTGAACTAGAGAACTATTGAAGATGATTCTTTTATTAACACATTAACCGCAATATGCCTTTTAAGTAAACCAACAAATACAGAACGGAATAAAAGCATGAATGGTTTGCCAGAAGTTATGTGCGTAAATGGAAGAAAATGAAGAATAACTTTCTTTTGAAGAATAATTAAACCAACGCGTATTCATATACGTTTGCCCAGCGCTTTAAATTTAAACAAGCCCAAGAAAAAGTGCTAACTGGTTAATTTTTGTTACGAAATGTATTTTCACGACTCTATCAACACGTAATGCTTTACAGCAACAGACATATGTAGGTATACAATCAACGGTGAAAACAAATACCCGCAACCGACACGATCAATGATATCAAAGTGTATGAAATGTCTTAACCGATTCACAAACGAAAGTGAACTGAAAACTCATTTCTTTGCCAAGAAATTGGAATTAGTACTTTGAGTTGGAATTCAAGTTTGTCCAAATGGTGGGGAAGACAACAAAAGACATGGGCATTACCATAGCCGTAACTACATTAAACTGAATGGGGGAATCTGCATTGAAAATCTAATAAAACACAAGTTATATAAAAAAAAATTTCACATGGGTGCAAGAAAACCCTTTACCTATTGGTAATAAATAGCAGGCCCGCAGCCAGAGTTGAATTTAAGGTAGAGCAACGGTATTACCAGGTAGGGCATTGGTAATCGTTTGAATTTTTTTCTCAGTTAAAATTGACAACGCTAGGATTTTTGCAACTGCTGAACGGAGGTCGAAAAAATTAGGGGTATTCACATTGCAAAATTTTATTTTTCTACTACTACAATTACAAATAGACAAATTTTGCACATTTTGTACTTAGGGCCACTTTGTTCAGAGTGGGTTAAATCTACAATTTGATTCTCATGGATTACTCTTAATTAACAATTAAGGATCCGTGATAATCAAAGAGCGTTTGCAGGCACGTAGCCAGGATTTCGTTTCGGGGGGGGGGGGGGGGGGGCTTGGTTCAAAATCTTATGAACAATTTTGTTATAATTTAAAGACTGCCTACATACTACATACATGCTAAATGTAATAAAAACAGTACATAACCAACATGATTTTTACTTGCGATATAGGTACTATAGGGCAAGTTTAGGATTCGTAAAAAAAATCGAACTCGAGATAACAATTTTACATGACATTACGATGATGGAGAATACCAAAAAAGTGGGTCCGGCAATTCTGTCTGTCTGTCTATCGGTCTGTCTGTCTGTCTGTCTGTCTGTCTGTCTGTCTGTCTGTCTGTCTGTCTGTCTGTCTGTCTGTCTGTCTGTCTGTCTGTCTGTCTGTCTGTCTGTCTGTCTGTCTGTCTGTCTGTCTGTCTGTCTGTTTGTCTGTCTGTCTGTCTGTCTCTATCTGGAGCTGCAGCCTAAACGAGTGAAGTGATTTTCTTCAAACTTGGTAGTTAGCAGTTTTTGGTGATTCCCTAGAGGAGAAATTGAATTTTTTTTATGACCAAAACTAACGGTACCTTCCATATAACGGAAATAGAAAAGTTAATTTTTTTTCAAAAACGGCTCTAACAATTTTGATTAAAATTTTTGTGTGTAGTACTACACATAAGAGCCAACTTTTGAAATGAAAAAAATTTTGTTTGTACCGTTATTAAAGGTACCTGTCATAGAACGGTTTTTTTCGTTTCTGAATATCTCGTACAACATTAACCCGATTTGAATGAAAATTTTTATACAAAAGTGTGTAAGTAAAGATAATATTAAAATTTTAGAAAATTTTCAAAAAACGCATTTTTGGTTTTTCAAAAAATATTTCAAATTTTTTTTTTGAAAAATCAATTTTTTGAAAACGGATCATTGAAAAATTTTTGAAATTTAGTTTTCACGTGTAAATTAATTATTTCTTTAAAATGGCATACCAACTTTTTTTTTTGGAAAATGTTAAAAAATTTTATACATAAAAAATTATTTTTTTAAAAAACGGCTCCTACAATTTTCGAAAATTTTTTTCTAAAAATACCTTTTTATACAAGAAATAAAATGGCAAATTTGTATTTTTTTTTTAAGATCATTTAAAACGGAATTTAATTAATTATAAAAACTTAATTTTTATACTACTTTTGAAATTTCTTCAAAATATCAAATTTTAAATTTCTTGAATAAAAAGCTTTAACATTATAGTTGCTTAAGCATAAGAGCAAGTACGTGCGACCCCAGTCGTGCAATTTATTTTTTCATAAAATCATCCCAGAAAGTTGCTATGACGATTCTTAATTTCAAATTATGAATAGTGTTTTTTCAAGCAAAACTCGTTTTCAGGAAAGTCCGATTGTCTTGGTTTTAGTTCCATGAGATTCGTCATCGACATGCTGTTTTCTTGTTTTTATGCAAAATACACATGATGGACTAAGATAAGAACCCACAGCCATTATGTGGATCTGTTGATAACATAAAATAATTTCCATCTTGGATGGCTCTTATATTCGGTTGTATTAGATGTGAAATACTTGCAGAGTCTAGTCATCTAATTCCAACATAAA